>NC_057403.1:60602091-60707347 GCF_019320065.1 Cervus canadensis | reverse complement strand
ACCTGCCTGACTTCAGACTCTACTACAAAGCCACAGTCATCAAGACGGTATGGTACTGGCACAAAGACAGAAATATAGATCAATGGAACAGAATAGAAAGCCCAGAGATAAATCCACGAACTTATGGACACCTTATCTTTGACAAAGGAGGCAAGGATATACAATGGAAAAAAGACAACCTCTTTAACAAGTGGTGCTGGGAAAACTGGTCAACCACTTGCAAAAGAATGAAACTAGAACACTTTCTAACCCCATACACAAAAATAAACTCAAAATGGATTAAAGATCTAAATGTAAGACCAGAAACTATAAAACTCCTAGAGGAGAACATAGGCAAAACACTCTCCGACATAAATCACAGCAAGATCCTCTATGACCCACCTCCCAGAATATTGGAAATAAAAGCAAAACTAAACAAATGGGACCTAATGAAACTTAAAAGCTTTTGCACTACAAAGGAAACTATAAGTAAGGTGAAAAGACAGCCCTCAGATTGGGAGAAAATAATAGCAAATGAAGAAACAGACAAAGGATTAATCTCAAAAATATACAAGCAACTCCTGCAGCTCAATTCCAGAAAATAAATGACCCAATCAAAAAATGGGCCAAAGAACTAAACAGACATTTCTCCAAAGAAGACATACAGATGGCTAACAAACACATGAAAAGATGCTCAACATCACTCATTATTAGAGAAATGCAAATCAAAACCACAATGAGGTACCATTACACGCCAGTCAGGATGGCTGCTATCCAAAAGTCTACAAGCAATAAATGCTGGAGAGGGTGTGGAGAAAAGGGAACCCTCTTACACTGTTGGTGGGAATGCAAACTAGTACAGCCACTATGGAAAACAGTGTGGAGATTCCTTAAAAAACTGGAAATAGAACTGCCATATGACCCAGCAATCCCACTTCTGGGCATACACACTGAGGAAACCAGATCTGAAAGAGACACATGCACCCCACTGTTCATCGCAGCACTGTTTATAATAGCCAGGACATGGAAGCAACCTAGATGCCCATCAGCAGATGAATGGATAAGGAAGCTGTGGTACATATACACCATGGAATTTTACTCAGCAGTCAAAAAGAATTCATTTGAACCAGTCCTAATGAGATGGATGAAACTGGAGCCCCTTATACAGAGTGAAGTAAGCCCGAAAGATAAAGAACATACAGCGCATACCTAACACCTATTATGGAATTTAGGAAAAGATGGTAACGATAACCTATAATGCAAAACAGAAAAAAGAAGACACAGAAATACAGAACAGACTTTTTGACTCTGTGGGAGAGTGAGGGTGGGATGGTTTCAAAAGAAGCAGCATGTATACTATCTATGGTGAAAGCAGATCACCAGCCCAGGTGGGATGCATGAGACAAGTGCTCCGGCCTGGTGCACTGGGAAGACCCAGAGGAATCGGGTGGAGAGGGAGGTGGGAGGGGGGATCGGGATGGGGAATAAGTGTAAATCTATGGCTGATTCATATCAATGTATGACAAAACCCACTGAAATGTTGTGAAGCAATTAGCCTCCAACTAATAAAAAAATTAAAAAAAAAAAAATCACAGATCATTGGTGAGGTTAGTGGTTGTAGGTAGATACATCTAGTAAATACAAGACATAAGTTGGTGCTAACTTTTTTTAGCTTCTCTACGATGGTTATCCCCAGCACTCTTTACATTCTAGATGTTTGACTACATCTGAAATTATCACAGTATACCCACAGTTGCTCTTCAGCATCTCTCACTTTTGAGTTGGATTTTTCTGCCCTGACTCACAAGGAAAACTTCTGTAACAGCACTGTCACAACTGGGTCCAATACTTAAGACGGCTAAGACCTGAGCTGAAGACAAAGTGATGCTTTTTGCATCATAACTTTCTCCTCTATCTGTGACAGCGGAAGATTCGGAGGACCTAATCCCAGTAAGCACCATCACAACCTCCGCAGGGGGCTGTGAACGGCTGACCCTCCTATCTGGTCCCTCTTAACTTGATTCCTTTACCCCACAAGGAGTTGCTGCCCATGTTCTGTAGAGACTGGCTGCAGACCAAATCCAGAATGAAGGGTTTTGTTTTCCCTTTCCTGGTGTTTTTGGTTCAAATACTTCATCAGCTGGCACAGTCTGAAAAATCAAAATGTTGTACATAGAAGACAAATTTCTGATGTCGCTTCAGAAGCAGATGTGACCACACTGGCTGGTGTTTCTGTACGGCAGCACTGGCTGGAATGAAGAGGTGGCTGTTTCTCCTCTGTCAATTCCTCTGTAACTCTCTGCAGTCTGGAAGCCTTACTTGTGTCTGATACCAGACACACAGGTAATTTATGTAACCATGGAAACATATGTATTTGCAGTACCCCTCTTACTCTGCCCCCAACACTGTGAAAGTGCCGCAATCCACAGTGAGGAGAGGTGTTTGTGAATACACAGAGCCACCCTTAGACTCTCAACTGTCGTCTGTGGGGTCCCCATGATCCTGTCCTTGCATTTAGAGGTCAAAGTTTTTTTCATAATAAAGGTGTTAACTGACTTTTCACTATGTTGCTATTTGCATCTATAGTGCAGAAACAATGGGGGTAAAACTGCAGGAGTTTTAGCACCAGTCAAGGCAGTGGCAGTCAGGAATAGCAACAATCACTGTATTTTTCAAGGCCACACACTTCAAGTAAAATAAAAGAAATTCTGCTTCACTTAAGAATGTCATTAATGATGCAATAAAATTTATTTAGTAAAGTCAGGCTGTTTTCAATCTTGATCCTTGATTACTTCTATTACTAATTTTAATAATGCTATGACAAAGGGGAATCACATACCAAAGCACTTGTGTTACTTGCTCAAGTAAAATGGTTGTTTTGAGAATAGCACTTGTGTGATTGCACTGCAAGCTGAAGTAGCTTCATTTTTCATGAAGCACACACCCCACTTCCCTGCTTTTTTAAAGAACACCCAACAAACTAAATATTTAGCAGAAATTCTCTTAAAAATGAATGACGTGAGCTGTCACTTCAAGGAAAACACTAACAGTAGCTACTACCAATTTGAGCTCTCTAGGAAAAAAAAAAAAACAACAGAAAACTTGTATCTGCTACCAGAAGCTTGACATTTTTCTGAAAAAGTAAAGACTTTATGAAGAGAATGCCCATAACATTAATAAATGTGATTTTTTTGCTATCGCGTACTGGGCCAAAATTTGGGAGTAAGCCAATATTTCCCAAATGTTTAATATGTTGTGGTACAAAATTATCCATGAGTAAAAGATGCTCACAGGACAGAGCAGTGAGTTCTAACAGAACTGTCAGGGGAAGCACACTGACTGAAACCGCCCACCCTGGCCAGGCACCATGGTAACCATCTGCATGAGTTGTTTTACCACAGAAGGTCCTGCTAAGGAACACGGAACTAATAAGCCACTGCCAACCAGAAGAGTGCAGGAAAGGTCAAAAGGAGACACCACATGTCCGACCACCTCCCAGAATCCTTCTCACTGACATCCATCTTGGCTGAACAAGATGTGCACCACCAGGAAGGACGCTGAGTCAGAATGATTGGCTAAAGACAACCCGGAAACTAATCCCATCACCATAAAACCTGAGACTGTGAGCCATGTGACAGAGCAGTTCTCCTGGGCTCCCTTCCCCTCCTGCTCTCTGCCCAGGCACCCTTTCTCAATAAAATCTCTTGCTTTGTCAGCGCATGTGTCTCCTCGGACAATTCATTTCTGAGTGTCAGACAAGAGCCCAGTTTCGGGCCCTGGAATGGGTCCCACTTCCTGTAACAGAACCAGGTACAAAACGTTAGCAAATATGCTTTCAGATTCCACACTACAACCAGTCTTCAAGAAACTACCAGCTGTCAAGTCTGGGTACAGTGTTGAAGAAGAATGAGCACAATTATCTGAAAAGGCTGTTAAAATTCTCCATTCCAACTATGTACCTGTCCGAGACCAGTTTTTCTGCACATGCTTCAGCCAAAGCAGGTGCAACTGGATGAAAGGAGTAGCAGATATACAGGAATCATGCTGTTTTCTATGAGCCCAGTCTTCAAAGAAACCTTCAACAAGTGAAACAGTGCCATTCTTCCAGTTTTAAACATTTTTGAAATATAATTATTTTTACAAAACATACATTTATGTTATCACATTATAGGTTCATTTTTATTATTTTTAATAAATCAGTGAACTATATTTTAAAGATTCATCAGTTTAAATTTCTAATATAGGGGGGACTTTCCTGGTGGTCCAGTGGTTAGGACTCTGTGCTCTCAACGCAGGGGGGCCCAGGTTTAAGTAAATGTTTTGCTTTATTTTAGATACAAATACTGTCTCATTGAGCACATGAAGTCGCCAATCATTTGTAACTGAGTTTTGAATTTCAATATAATTTTTTCTTTTTTTTTTTTTTTGCAAGGTGTTTTTTTTTTATTAAAGTATAATTGCTTTACAAAGTTTGTATTAATTTCTGCTGCATAATGAAGTGAGAATCAATTATATGTATACATACATCCCGTTCTTTTGAGCCTCCCTCCCACCCTTCCCCATCCCACTTTCAGCACAGGAAGAGTGGATTTGATCCCAGGTCGGGGAACTAAGATCCAATATGCTGTGAGGTGCATCCAAAAAAATTTTTAAGTAAAATTTAAATTAATTAAAATAAAATAAATAAATGTCTAGCATAACAAAAAACTCTGTATGTAACCGACATTAACAAAGACTCTTTAGGGGGCCTCAGTAATTTTTAAGATTATAAAGTTGTCCAAAGCCAAAAGTTTGAGATTTGTTGCTCTAGGATATTCTTAATAATCTCATCTTAATGAAATACACATTGTAACAATAGCTTATTTTACTGTCATTTCTAAAAGAAGAAAAATCCCTATTTTCTGAATCAGGATCAACAGCATTCAAATATTTCATTCTTTCAAAAAACTATTAGTTCCTCAGTCATGTCTGACTCTTTGTGACCCCATGGACTGTAGCCCACTAGGCTCCTCTGTCTATATAATTCTCCAGGCAAGAACACTGGAGTGGGTAGCCATTCCTTTCTCCAGGGGATCTTCCTGTTCCAGGGATGGAACCTGGGTCTCCCACATTGCAGGCAGATTCTTTATCACCTGAGCCACCAGGGAAGCCCCTATAAGTCACTCATAATAACCAGGTAGGTGTAATCAATAACTAATAAGATACTGATAAATATTCAAAAATATAATTTTTTTCCAGGATTTGCTATTATGAGGGAGCTTACCCAATTTTACTCCTTTTATGTATCAATTAATATACACATGTCCTCTACAGAGACAGCAACTCAGCAGAAATTTTAGCAATTAGAAATTACATAATACCCAAATATATGCACATGTATGTATGCCTGCATGTAGAGATGTGTGTTTGCACACATGTGTGTGTTTGTATACGTGTGTCCCTGGCCTCTAACAATAATTAATGATGGTCTTGTGGCTCCATTTCCCACCCTGAGGTACACAGTCTGCATCAGTTTCCTACTGCTGCTGTAACAAATTAAAACAATAGAGACACACCATCCTCAAGTTCTGCAGGTCGCAAGGCCAAGAGATCTCCTTGACTAAAATCCATGCATTGATGGAGCTGTATTTCCTTTTAGGAGAGACTCTAGAGGGTAATCTATTTCCTTGCTTTTTCCAACTCCTCGAGATCTCCTTCTTCATTTTCAGAGCCAACCATGTTGTTGAAAGCCTCCATGTCTGTTTCCTGTGGCCAGGCAGCCTTCTGATCTCAGCTAGGGAAGCTACAAGATCCCTTGTGATCACACGGAGGAAACAGGATAATCTCCCTGTCTCTCTCAAGAACTCTAACTTATTTGTACCTCCTAAATTTCTATCTCCTAAATACACAGGCATAAACACATGTGTATATATTTGTGTATTATGTAATTTCTAATACCTAAAATTTCTGCTGAGTTGCTGTCTTGGTAGAGGGAATTTGTATATTAAATGGCATGTGAAAGGGGTAAAAGTGGGCTACTTTCCTCATCATAGCAAATCCTGGAAAAAATGGTATTTTTGAATATTTATTTTGCCTTGTAAGGTAACACATACAAGTCTCCAAGGACTAGTACACGGTCTTCTTTGAGTGGCCATTGTTATGCCCACCACTCAGCCAACTGAAGTAAATGAATTGCTTCTTTATAAATTCTGTCTGTGCCATCAATACATATACCACAGTAGTTGCTGAATGTCAAAAGAGTGGTTTGGAGTAAATGACCGTTCTCTCTGTTACACTAAATCGTCTGAGGCTTTCATCAAAGAAAAGTACTGTGACTCTGAAAATCAGCTATTAGGGAAAAGCCAAACCATCTGATTACTAAAATAACTAGTCATCTATATAAGGACAATTATTTCATGAAGTCTCATTCCTGTTGACCTCTCCTGCTGTACTTCTTGTCTTTGCATGCATGTCTGACTCTGAGACACCGTGGACTGTAGCCCACCAGGCTCCTCTGTCCATGGGATTCTCCAGCCAAGAATATTGGAGTAGGTTGCCATGCCGTCCTCCAGGGGATCTTTCTGACCCAGGGATCGAACCTTGTCTTTTGCATCTCCTGCATTGGCAGGCAGTTTCTTTACCACTAGTGCTACCTGAGAAGCCCATCTCTGACTTTCAGTAACCACTGAAAGAATTAATCTTCCATAGGCATAGAGAAATACTCCATTCTTATGCCAAACTAGCCAAGAAAGAAAATGATAGAAAAAGTTAAAAAGCAAACACATGCATCAAACACACACATCACCCCCACCCTCCCCACACACACACCCCCTCACATACACATTTGTTTTCAGCCACGTGGAATTTTTCCTGTTTTTTGAACAAAATTTGACTCTATAAAAATGTCAATATTTTCCATTGCAGCTGAAGATGTATTTAACATTTGTTGCATGTTTTTAATCAAGTTGGTTAATTATGGCGAATTACATTCCAAGACATTTATGGCCAGCCATGCCTACCCTGGACACAGCTGTGAGGTGAGGGGGCTGTGCAGTGACGGGCCATTCATTTGTATGCAGTCATTTCCAGGCCTGGGCATCTTCCAGATTCACTCAATTCAGGGCAAGTCAGTTGTAACTGAGCCACAGAAAAATAACACTCAGGCCAGTGATGATGAAAAGAGAAGCAGCTTTGGTACCCACTCCAAGAGCTGGGAGTGTCTCCCCTGCACACTGCTGTCTCTGCAGCACCATCTGAGGACAACTGTAAGGCAAGCTGTACGCCCAGCCCCTCTTGGTCCTGGTGGATGGCAGGGTCCTGGCTAGGGACAGACAATCAGAGCCAAGAGTTCTGATTATCAAAGCGAGGTGACTTTCATTACCTAATGCAGAGGTACAAATGAAGTTATTTTCACAAAATGTGCTACTTTCTTTTCCTTCTGCCTGGCAAATATGAGAATGCAAAAGCCCCATGGGGACTCCTAAAGAATCCCACAGGTGTCCTTGTTCTTCTGACTGTGAGACTCACAAATTCAGAATGGGCTCTCATGGGAGGGTATATTAAGACAAAACTGAAACACCATTTTTCTGGACATTCTTACAAAGTTTTTTATGTAAGGAAAGACTTTTCTATACAATTTCATTTTAATGAAAATTGCTCTCTATGCACTTGTGCATGCTAAGTCGCTTCAGCCATGTCCAACTCTTTGCGACCCCATGGACTGTAGCCCACCAGTCCACGGGATTCTCCAGGCAAATATACTGGAGTGGGCTGCCATGCCCTCCTCCAGGGGATCTTCCTGACTCAGAGAGCGAGCCCACGCCTCCTGCAGCTCCAGCACTGCAGGCAGATTCTTTACTGCTGAGCCACCAGGGAAGCCCATTGCTCTCTCTGAGACAGTTTTAACAACCACAACAACTGCAAATGCTATACAGTGGGGAAAGAAAAGTCTAATCTAAGAAAGTGATTTCAAATCAAGCTGACAAGCAAATATGATTGTGAATCATATTTGAAATGAATCACAGACCCAAATGTAAAAGTAAACATAACAACATTTGAAGAAGAAAATATAGAGATTATTGTGACCTTGAAATAGGCAAAGATTTCTTGAAATAGTCAATAGGACATAACAAAAAAATAAATAAAAAGACCAAAAGAGAAAAAAAATGACAAATCAGATTTCAACAAAATTAAAAACCTTCACTGTTCATAAGACACTGTTCAGAAAATAAAGACAAGACATGGAATGGAAGAAAATACTGGCAGTACACCTACCCAGCAAGTTACTGGGTACAGATCACAGAAAGAACTCATAACTGAATAAGGAAAAAGTAAACTTAAATGAGCACAAAACTGAATAGATGCTTTACTAAAGAAGAAATAAGAATGGCCAATAAGCACATAAAAAGATGGTCAACTTCATTAGTCTTTAGGGAAACATACAACCACAATGAGACACCATTATCAGCTTTTAAAAACAGCTTAAATTAAAAACCTGACAATACAAGTATTGGTGAGAATGTGGGGGGAAAGGTCAAGTGTGGGGTTAGACCAGTAATTAAGTCCATAAAAAAAATTTAACATTTAGGGAGAGAAACATAGACAACATGCCCTAAATATTACAAATCAGATGATCATTCTTGGGTCAGGAATAAAAACTGGAGAACCTTAACACAGCAATCTTATCCAAACACTTTTTTTTTAATCCAATAAAAGTTACATATTCTTTTATCTAAAAAGTATACAAACACATAGAATGTCCTACCCTTCTTTCTTTTGGCTGAAATTGTATTACTTATTTAAATTCTGGATTTTTACAAGATGTTTGTAGTCTGCATAAAGAGAATGTTTTTCAGAATGAAGTAGGCTCAAGTAAATATGTAAGTGTACTTCAATACACTGCCAGGTAGCATCACGATCAGTCGCTCAGTCCTGCCCAATTCTTCGCGACCCCAAGGACTATAGTCCACCAGGGTCCTCTGTCCATGGGATTTTCCAGGCAAGAATATTGGAGCAGGTTGCCATTTCCTTGTCCAGGGGATCTTCCCCACTCAGGGATGGAACTCGTATCTCCTGTGTCCTCCACAATGGCAGGCAAGTTCTTTACTACTGAACTACCTGGGAACACCATCAAGAATTTTCACAGATTTGAGTTTAACTAGGTACAGGAGTTTTAAAACAGTGTACTAAAATAATGTGTCCATTAAAATGAGTGTACTATAATGTTCACGTCATCTTTATACACAGATGTCAAACTGGAAACAAGCCAATCTCAACGTCTATCCAAAGGTGAGCTGATAAACAAACACGCTGTGTCCCTCCAGTAGAACACTGCTCGGCAGTAAAATGGAAACTACCGACAGAGCACCCAGCAGAATGGGAGAGTCTCAAAGAGCACGCTGAGTGAGCGAGTGAGACACAGACAGTACACGCAGTAGGGTTCCACTTTTATGAAGTTCCAGAACAAGTAAACAAGTACAGTAGCTCAAAGAATGTGGCTTTCATTCTTCTCTGGTGGCTCGGCAACAAAGAATTCGCCTGCCAATGCAGGAGACACGGGTTCAATCCCTAGGTCGGGAATATCCCCTGGAGAAGGAAACGGCAACCTGATCCAGTATTTTTGCCTGGGAAATCCTGTGGACAGAGGACCCTGGAGGGCTTGCAGCAACCAAGAGGACTGAGCAACTAAACAACAAACTGAAAGCAGATCAGTGGTTGTCTGCAGCTGGAGTTTGCAAGGGACAAAAAGGGACATTTTTGGGGTGACAGAAATGTCCCACATCTTGATTATGGTGGTGGCTACATTGGTATAGCATTTGTCCAAATTCATTGAATAATTTTTAGTGTATATAAAGTACATCCTAATGAATTTGATTTTAAAAATAAAATATACTTTAGAGTGACGACTCCCACATATTTGAAATGTGTTGGCATCAATACATGTCTTCTTCAACACACAGCACATCCACTGGGGCTTATTTTGGAATATAATGCAATCCAGTCTGTAATTATGTTCACTTTCCTAGGTATATGAGCAATCATAATATTTATCACCCAGGTACACTTTGCTCCTACCAACACACATCTACACGTTGTTTCTGAATTGTGGTGGTACTGGTGGTAAAGAACCCACCTGCCAATGCAGAGCTGTGGGTTCGATCCCTGGGTTGGGAAGATGCCCTGGAAGAGGACATGGCAACCTACTCCAGTATTCTTCCCTGGAGAATCCCATGGACTAAGGAGCCTGGCAGGCTATGGTCCATAGGATTGCAAAGAGTCAGACACTATTGAAGCAAAATAATACCAGTACACAAAATAATACCACTTTGTATTTAAGAAAAAAATGGCGTCCTTAATCTTCTCGACAAAATCAAAAGAGAATAAATTAGCTGGTAATTCTTAAGCTCTAGCTTGCATCTGGAGAAACTGAATATAGCATATTAATTTAGTAGGTGCCCTTAGGTCACTAATGAGTCAGAAATAAAGTCAGAAACTTAATTTCCATTCTGCTGATTTTCATTCCATAATGTCTAATTCCCAAAGACTTAATAAAATATCAACAAAGTCACTTGTAGGTAATAACATTTCTTCAATACTTCTAAGTAGTTTTCTCTAGGGATAAATAGGCATGTCTATACCTATTTAATAATAATTTTAAATTGTGCGAAAGAAACAGCCTTTATATTACTATCTCTAAATTCAAAATCATACTGACATTTATTTCACATTTAACATTTGTGTGAGGGTCGATCCTATTAAGTATTGGTCCCAAATCAGGATTTAAATTAATATTTTATATGAATACCTTATATTAATATCTAGACAACTATGAAGCTTCAGTGTCCTCATTAGAGACATCTTGAGAGTTCCTTGGACAGCAAGGAGATCAAACCAGTCAATCCTAAAGGAATTCAATCCTGAATATTCACTGGAAGGACTGAGGCTGAAGCTAAAGCTTCAATACCTCGGCTACCTGATGCGAACAGCTGACCCACTGGAAAAACACCCGGATGCTGGGAAAGACTGAAGGCAGGAGGAGGAGGAGATGACAGAGGATAAGATGGTTGGATGGCATCACCAACTCAGTGGACGTGGATTTGAGCAAACTCTCGGAGATAGTGAAGAACAGGGAAGCCTGGCGTGCTGCAGGCCATGGGGTCGCAAAGAGTCAGACACGATTCGGCGACTGAACAACAAATATGTATATGTGTGTGGTGGTGGTTTACTCATCAAGTCATGTCCGACTCTTAGCCATCCAACAGACTGTAGCCCGCCAGGCTCCTCTGATCGTGGGATTTTCCAAGCAAGAATACTGGAGTGGGTTGCCATTTCCTTCTCCAATATATACATTTATGTGGGTATTTCCTCCTCCAAGATATATGTATTCCTTTTCCAATCATATATTTAGGCAATTTGAAAGAAAAAACCCTTACAAAACACTAACATCAAATTACTTGAACTGTGCCTGTTTTAGCCTGCTGGGGCTGCCACATTTGTGAGGAGGCATCGCTCACCTCACATGGCACTTTTCCTGTGTGTCTGTGCCCCAATTTCCCCTTTGTTACAAGGACAACAATCGCATTAGAGTAAGTGCTCACCTCACTCCAGCAGCACCACATCACAACTTCAGCAATCACACCCACAGTGACCCATTCTGAGGTTCTGGAAGTTAGAACTGCAATATATGCGTTAGGGGTGGGGGACACAATTCAACCCAAAATGGCCCCAAATTCTCTCTCTGGCTTCCCCTTAGGATATCCTCTTCTACATAAAACTCAGGCATCTTTCCGGCACTACTTCTAAAAACTAAACAAGATATCAGGTTCCATGCTTCTGGGAAACTGCTTGCCCTCTTGCTCCCAACCATGGGCCCATGTCTGGTGGTCATAACTGGGTAGAACCCACACTGGGAACTCTAGGGGGCTGGAGGCTTGGAGGTGAAGCCTGGAGGCTTCACAGCCTGGAGTCTTCTGGTGAAGTCCATAGGGAGTACCAGGTGACCGGACTCCACCCCTTCAAATCTGCCTGGCACAAGCTGCTCCAGACCTCTTCAGGGAGAAAGGAACCCCCCTTCTCCCACATGGGGGAGCAAGCATGAGGCTACAGAGGCACTGGGTGCCCCTGGCTCAGGAGCCAGACGCAGGCACAGGCTTGCAGCTCCCCACTCCACACCCCTGCTGACCACTCCCGTGGCTGTATGACAAACACCCACATCTTCCAAGATTGGCCTGTGTTCACCCTCCACGCTAACTTGCCACCATTTCACTATTTCCAGCTAAACCATGTTTCTTTTTTTTTTTTTTTTTCAAGATTTTTTTTTCCATTTATTTTCATTAGTTGGAGGCTAATTACTTTACAATATTGTAGTGGTTTCTGCCATACCTTGACATGAATCAGCCATGGGTATACGTGTGTTCCCCATCCTGAACCCCCCTCCCACCTCCCTCCCCATCCCATCCCTCTGGGTCATCCCAGTGCACCAGCCCCAAGCACTTGTCTCATGCATCCAACCTGGACTGGCGATCTGTTTCACATTTGATAATATACATGTTTTGATGCTGTTCTCTCAGATCATCCCACCCTCGCCTTCTCCCATAGAGCCCAAAAAAGTCTGTTCTATACATCCGTGTCTCTTTTTCTGTCTTGCATATAGGGTTATCGTTACCATCTTTCTAAATTCCATATATATGCGTTACTATACTGTATTGGTCTTTATCTTTCTGGCTTACTTCACTCTGTATAATGGGCTCCAGTTTCATCCATCTCATTAGAACTGATTCAAATGAATTCTTTTTATTTTTTTTTATTTTTTTTAAATTTTTTTTAATTATTATTATTTTTTTTTCCCAGTGGGTTTTGTCATACATTGATATGAATCAGCCATGGATTTACATGTATTCCCAATCCCGATCCCCCCTCCCACCTCCCTCTCCACCCGATTCCTCTGGGTCTTCCCAGTGCACCAGGCCGGAGCACTTGTCTCATGCATCCCAACCTGGGCTGGTGATCTGTTTCACCATAGATAGTATACATGCTGTTCTTTTGAAATATCCCACCCTCACATTCTCCCACAGAGTTCAAAAGTCTGTTCTGTATTTCTGTGTCTCTTTTTCTGTTTTGCATATAGGGTTATCGTTATCACCTTTCTAAATTCCATATATATGTGTTAGTATGCTGTAATGTTCTTTATCTTTCTGGCTTACTTCACTCTGTATAATGGGCTCCAGTTTCATCCATCTCATTAGGACTGATTCAAATGAATTCTTTTTAATGGCTGAGTAATATTCCATGGTGTATATGTACCACAGCTTCCTTATCCATTCGTCTGCTGATGGGCATCTAGGTTGCTTCCATGTCCTGGCTATTATAAACAGCACTGCGATGAACATTGGGGTGCACGTGTCTCTTTCAGATCTGGTTTCCTCGGTGTGTATGCCCAGGAGTGGGATTGCTGGGTCATATGGCAGTTCTATTTCCAGTTTTTAAGAAATCTCCACACTGTTCTCCATAGTGGCTGTACTAGTTTGCATTCCCACCAACAGTGTGAGAGGGTTCCCTTTTCTCCACGTTTCAATGCCTGGCCCTCAACCTGGGGTCTCTCCTCTCCGGACCTCCACACACAATTCCCTCTGTCTCTGACCTCACCTGGGCAACACCTACCCTCACTCTCACTCAGATGTCCCTCCCTGACTCCGACAGCACCTTGGATTCACCTTCCCATAATAAGCTTCACTGCAGCCACATGACCTCACCTGCGAGGAGCTCTGTGCTGCTGGCACCTGGCCAGCTCTGGCACCCAACGCCAGTCTGGGCTGCACACCGTCCATTAGCCAGCCCTTGGTCAAGAACTAGAGGGGTTTTTTTGGGAGGGGGTGGTCATTTAACGTCCTATCCTCCTGTGAATCTGTTTGAACACCTTGTCTGATCGAGCCCTTCCTCACAAGTAAGTATCCGCTCATAACCAGCTCCAGAAGGTCAGAACTGGAAGCCGTCTTACAGACCACGTTCTAACGACCTTCCTAAGAAGTGACCTGACCACATCCAGCCAGTCAGGTGTGATGTGATGGGAGTGGTGCCCAGATCTCAGAGCCTCCACTCGGGTCTGTGCTCGCCTGTGTTCAACAGTCTCACTCCATCTCTTGACTCTGGGGACCACATGCAGACATCTGAGTCCACACCGTGCTCTGTGAGGTCCCGGCTGGGACCACATCAGCAGCTCCTGCTGACTCTATCTCATACCCCACAGGCTACACTGCCTTAAAACGAACTGCTCAAAAGGGCATCCCGGACACAGGCTTCTAATAACATTCAAATAATGCAATTCAGGCTGTTTCCCCAACCCTCAATCCTCTTGCTTCCACTGCCTTAGGCTCTCTTTAAATGCATCTATTTTTCTGTGATTCCAACAGGAATTTTTCCATCTCTAGGCTGCAGAACTAGCCCCATGTGCATGTTTATATCAATGTGCAATCAATCACAGTCTGCTCTTTTAAAAAGAGTTTTCTTTTTAAAGACTCATAGCCATTTTCCACATTTTTTCCTAAGACTTGAGATTTGAATGGCTGGTTCAAATCAATTGGTCACTTAGGAAGGAAATTAACAATCTTTCTGATTGCAGATCAAGATTTTCTTTTTTTCATTATAATTGCTATTATTCTATTCTGAATACACAAAAGCACTCTAGGGCTATAGAATTATAAAACAAAAACAGTTCAGTAATGATTTTTGTTATGAATTGCTAATATACAACATAGAGAAGGGACATCTGAAAAAACAGCTTTTCTGAAAAAGCAAATGTTGAATGGACCCTACCAACACAATCATGACCAGAAATACATTATGTCTGTGCAATACTTTAAGCAAAATATGACATTAGGCATCACCGACTCGATGGACATGGGTTTGGGTGGACTCCAGGAGTTGGTGATGGACAGGGAAGCCTGGCATGCTGCGGTTCATGGGGTCGCAAAGAGTCAGACATGACTGAGCAACTGAACTGAACTGATACCTCAAAAAATACTCTGCATCTCAATGCAGATATAAAAGAATATCTAACAAGAGCAGTAGAAATCAATAAAAAATAATACTCATGATACTCAGCTGGGGTTCCTGTGAAATAGGAGTTTCTAAAATTTTAATTCTGGGAATTTTTGGTGTCTGCAGTTGCACTTCCATGGCTTATCACCTTGACTTCAAGTTAATTTTTTAAAAGTGTATCTTCCTACTTTTTGATTGGGTTGTTTGTTTTTCTGGTACTGAGCTGCATGAGCTGCTTGTATATTTTGGAGATTAATCCTTTGTTAGTTGTTTCATTTGCTATATTTTCTCCCATTCCGAGGCTTTTCTTTTCACCTTGGTTATAGTTTCCTTTGCGGTGCAAAAGTCTTTAAGTTTAATTAGGTCCTACTTGTTTATTTTTGTTTTTATTTCCATTACTCTAGGAGATGGGTCATAGAGGATCTTGCTGGGATTTATGGCAAAGAGTAGGAATTTGCAGGGAGCTCAAACTCAGTGCTCTATGACAACCTAGAGGGGTGGGATGGGGTGGGAGGCAGGAGGGAGGTTCAAAAGGGAGGGGACATAGGTATACTGATTCATGCTGAAGTGTGGCAGAAACCAACACAATATTTCAAAGCAATTATCCTCCAATTAAAATAAACTAATTAATAAAAAAGGAAAAAACAAAACTTCAGCAGACCCTTTGTGTACCTACAACACACAAACTATAGATTTTCACCTTCCCAGAATAATAGTAGGGATTCCCAGGCGGTGCCAGTGGTATAGAATCTGCCTGCCAATGCAGGAGAGGATTCAGTCCTTGAGTCAGGAAGAGCCCCTGGAGGGGGAAATGGCAACCCACTCCTATATTCTTGCCTGGAGAATCCCATGGACAGAGGAGCCTGGGGGCTACAGTCCTTGGGGTAGCTGCAAAAGAGTCGGACACGACTAAGCACAAGCACATGAGGAGGATTGTGAGGAGAGTCACAAACTTGTTATCAAAAGCAAAAGAAAGTGTATCATTAAGTATTTGTCTAAACTGCTGAAGCATGAAAAATGACCTGTCACCAAATAAACCAGCCAAGAGACCCCATGAGGATAGGAGGAGACAGAGGACAAAGAGGAAAAGGGTCAACTGACGCTGCTTCCAGCAGGAAACCACTATCAGAAATTCGATTTGTGGTGAACGTATTGGAATCACTGAATTATTAAATGTAAATGGTCAGGTATACATTCAGGAAGTTCATGCATTTTGGCTTTCACTTTGAGTTCACAAATTCTAATTTTAATTTTTAACTTCCATTTTCCTACCAGCAAATTTAAAATAGTCTTTAAATATACCCAAACACCTAAAATATAATATAATCTCCTTTCATTTTTGTATATTAAAACGAACATATATTTAACTTATCTTTCCAATTCCTCATATATTCTTTATCTTCATTAAAAGGCAACAACGTTTACTAAAAAAATAGCATATATAATTAAGGTCAGTTGTTTCATTCTGCTTAACGAAGCTAACTATAAATCCAGCAAAACATTGGTTCCTTTATATTTTGTATAACATAAAGACATTATTTAAGGCATTTCTAAGACAAATCACCTATCATCATGGTAAATGAAAATTCAAAGCTTTTCACCTACAGTCTGTGAAGCTTGGAGGCCAGGAGACCAAATCTACTAATACACAGTCTGCCCTCAGCCACAAAAAATGTTTTGAAAACTAAAATCTGGAGATGTAAACTATAAATTATCTTCTCATATCTAGTCATACTTATCTACTTACTGATTACTCCCTATCTGCAACACAAACCCAAATCACTCTTTAGAGGTTCCAAACACACTTCTCAACCCACTTGAATAAACAGGCACCCAGTATATCTAACACCACACTCGTGCGACTCCAAAGCCCTCCCGTCCCTTCCTGTATTCTGTCATGGTATGTGGCAACTCCACCCACCTGAATGACTAGTTTCTTCCTTCTGCCCCACCGCAAGCAATCCATCACTACAGCCCCGCAATTCTGCTAGAAACATCTTGAGATCTGTCCAGTGGCATGCTGGCAAAATGGCACTCTGTGCAGAAAACAATGTTCTCAAGCCTTAGAAGAAACTCTTGACAAATATGAATTTTGGAAAGCAATAAATCTGCTGGGTTCACAGTCAGGAACAAGAAAGTATAGAATTTGAGAGACTGAGGGTATCTTGCTTCAAATCCAGATGTTTTTCTTGGCTCACCAATAATTTTTGGGAAAACTGTAGGCAAATATATCATTAAACACTTCTTTCTGTTTCCTCTTTCTCATTAAAAAAGTCTTAATTAGCTTTTCAAAAATAAAAACATGTCAGCTGACATTTTCCTCCTATTATGCCAATGTAGCTTTCAAAATGTTAGAATTTTTGTCTTTGAGATATCTTTTCCCCCCTTATAACTTTTTAGAATCCACCACTTCATTCCCCCTTGGACTCTTCTAGTCATTACTCTACCAAGAGTATTCACTATCTTGACTTCTCACATAATGGATCAGGTCCGCCTAATTTTGGACTTCAAATAAATGGAATTGTACAATTATGTATTCCTTTATGTCTGATTTCTCTCACTAGTTGCAATGTATGTGAAAGTAAACCATCCTGTAACACAGAAGTTTGGTCTTTTTCATTGTTGCATAATACCCCACTGAATAAACATATATTGCAATTACCCACCATAGTACTGATAGACATTTAGGTCATTTTCAGTTTTGAGCTATCCTAAACAGTGCTTCAACAGACATTCTTACATGTCTTTGAGTGAAGATGTGTATACATTTCTGGAGTAGAAATATTGGGCATTATGTAAATATTAATCTCTAATTGTTTTTGTTGTTTAGCTGCTAACTCATGTCTGGCTCTTTTGTGACCCCACAGACTATATAGCCTGCCATGCTCCTCTGTCCATGGGATTTCTCAAGCAACAATACTGGAGTGTGTTGCTGTTTCCTTCTCCAGGGGATCTTCCTGACCCAGGGATCACACCTGGGTCCTGCATTGGCATGCGCAGTCACTAACCCTGAGCCACCACTGTAGCCCACTTATCTCTTATCAGTTCAGTTCAGTTCAGTCGCTCAGTTGTGTCCGACTCTTTGTGACCCCATGGACCGCAGTACACCAGGCTTCCCTCTCCATCACCAACTCCCAGAGCTTACGCAAACTCATGTCCATTGAGTTGGTGATGCCATCCAACCTTCTCATCCTGTCATCCCCTTCTCCTCCTGCCTTCAATCTTTCCAAGAATTCGGGTCTTTTCCAGTGAATCAGTTCTTCCCATCACGTGACCAAAGTACTGGAGTTTCAGCTTCAACATCAGTCCTTCCAAAGAATATTCAGGACTGATTTCCTTTAGGGTTGACTGGTTTGATCTCCTGGCAGTCCAAGGGACTCTCAGGAGTCTTCAACACCACTGTTCAAAAGCATCAGTTCTTTGGCACACAGCTTTCTTTACAGTCCAACTCTCACATCCATGCATTACTACTGGAAAAACCATAGCCTTGACTAGATGGACCTTTGTTGGCAAAGTAACGTCTCTGCTTTCTAATAAGCTGTCTAGGTTGGTCATAGTTTTCCTGCCAAGGAGCAAGTGTCTTTTAATTTCATGTCTGCAGTCACCATCTGTAGTGATTTCAGAGCCCCCAAAAATAAAGTCTGTCACTATTTCCACTGTTTCCCCATCTATTTACCATGAAATGATGGGACCAGATGCCATGATCTTAGTTTTCTGAATGTTGAGTTTTAAGCCAACTTTTTCACTCTCCTCCTTCACTTTCATCAAGAGGCTCTTTAGTTCTTTTTTGCTTTCTGCTGTAAGGGTGGTATCATCTGCATATCTGAGGTTATTGATATTTCTCATGGCAATCTTGATTCCAGCTTGTGCTTCATCCAGCCCAGAATTTCTCATGATGTACTCTGCATAGAAGCTAAATAAGCAGGGTGACAATATATAGCCTTGATGTACTCCTTTCCCAATTTGGAACCAGTCTGTTGTTCCATGTCCAGTTCTAACTGTTGCTTCTTGACCTGCATACAGATTTCCCAGGAGGCAAGTAAGGTGGTCTGGTATTCCCATCTCTTGAAGAATTTTCCACAGTTAGTTGTGATCCACACAGTCAAAGGCTTTGGCATAGTCAATAAAGCAGAAATAGATGTTTTTCTGGAATTCTCTTGCTTTTTCAATGATCCAACGCCCCCAGCAAATCTATCATCCCCAGAAAATTCAGCCATCTCCATAGGTTCCTATCCAAAACTGCTTAAAGACGGTGGAGTAGAAGGACGTACACATCTTCTTCTTATCTCTAATAGATATTGTCAAATGATTTTCCAGAGATTGTACCCTTCCCCCAAGAAGTATCAGAAAATTTTCTCTGCTCCATTTCCTTACCAACACCTGAAAATGTTCAGTCTTTTTCTTTTTAGTCATCCTTGTGAGCATGTAATTCTATCATGTTATGCTTTTACTGATTGACTATTTTATTTCCTCACTGAATGAAAAATATTGAACCCATTCTCATGTTTAAATAGCCTATTTTATAAAGTGCACACTTAAGTTTCTTGCACACTTTTAAGGGCTCTTTTTTTTTCTTACTGTTTTGTAGGACTTTTTTTTTATAGTTTGAAAACAGGCCCTTTAGCAGACAAAGGTATTGCAAAAGACTTCTATGCTGTAGTTTGCCTTTTCAGTTTCTCACAGATGTTTTCTGATGAACAAAAGTTCTATTAAGAAGTACATTAGTACTTCAACTGATCAAATTTCTTATTTAAAGCTATTGCTTTTTGTGTCCTGTTGAAGATTTTTACCTACCCCAAGGTCATGAAAATATTGTCCTGTGCTTTCTTCTGTAAGTTATATTGTTATAGTTTTTAAAAGGACCTCATTTTATCTGTAGGCTTAGTTGTGGAGCAGACATTATAATAAGCACTAATAAATGCTAGAACTTTAGTCATTGTAGGAAAACTCATGAAGCAGAGACAAAGAAAAATATTCTTTCCCTTGCTCTTCTTTATGCAAAAATAAGAAAAGTAGCCTAAGGGAAAAAAAAGAAAGAGCAGCTTCACCTTGAATATATTCAAGTGATGTGGCTCCAAAGTCCTTGCCAAGGTTTCTTCCCCACAGAAACTTCTAGAGATCTCCATGCACTGATTCCCCGGAGGCTCACTCTGCTTCTTCCCTAGGATGCTCATCCATGTGTCTGGGAAGCTTCTATCAGGAGCCAAAGGTGAGAAAAGATAAGACCAAGTGACCTGAATGACTGTTAGATTCAAGGCTTTGCTGGAAAGAAAAAAAAAAAATCACTGTCTAACTGAGCAATGCAATTTCCTACAAACTACTGAGATACTCTCCTACTTCTTTAAAGAGGATAAAGACTTTTAAAGGTAAACCCGTTACATTATAAACCAGAAACATCCCACTGCCCTGCCTACTGTTTTACAGCAGACACTTTAAACAAACTCAGATAAAATGCAGGACACTGGAGATTACTTGGAATACTGAAATACAGTCTCCAAAACAGACTATGAAGAATGTTTCTAAATGAGACCGGAAAACAAAGAAGAAAACAAACAAAAAAGAATAAGAGAAGAGTCCTTGGGCATGGCTTACTATTCATCCAACTTGGTTCGGTCAAATACTGGATTTTTTTCCTACGTGTGGCTGGCCATGATTTTGCAGTTGGTTCCTTTCAGATAAGGGCACTCCTCAGAATTTTCTTTCTTGCCATCACATTTCAAAAGATGTTTATTTCCATGTTCTAAGAGCCAGTAATGTGGCCGAATTAGTCATCTATTTGTATTTATAAGAAATGATGTGAGACTATTATAAAGTGTGGAAGGGAGATTATTTGCCAGGTAACAACATGAATAAAATTAGTTCCTACTTGACTGGTGATAGGGTCCTGCCTAGAGAAGGAGAGTCAAGGAAACACATATAGCTGGAGCTGGACATGCATGGCGGTGACGCTGGCTCATCACAGAGCTGAGGGGAAATAATGGTTGTCAGACTGTCCTAATAAAGATACTAAATCAAATGTACTTTACTGTCTTAGTGATGATGATGAAAGGCAAAAAGAGTGCCCTAAACAGGGGGAAAGTGATCAGTTATATAATAAAGGTGAAACACTGCCTGGCAAACCACCCAACATTAAGATCTCTAAAAACAGTGGAAGTAACAGGAGGGAAAAGGAGACTATGTAAATCACCAAATCATAAACATCTTCATTTTATGGTCCTTTGTTCTGCATGGTTTCAATTTCTCTGTTGAAACACTTGGCTCATCTGGAAAAAGAACTCAGCAGCGAGATCTGCCTTGGTCTTGAATCGTGCCCAGAGGTGGTGTCTCGAGAACATTGGGCCCCAACCCCACAGCAGCCTGGCCAGCCCAGTGGACTGTCTGGAAACAGCCACTGCAGAGGGTGCTCCTCAATGCCAGGATCATGGGGCCAGCCCCACCTGCCTTTTCTGTCCACCACTGGGCCTTTTTACTTTAAAATTCACAGGATAAGGGATGGTGGGACCTATTCTGTTATTATCTGAGTACAAGACAGGCTGCCTGGTCTTGAGTATCTATAATTAAAAAAAAAAAAAAAGTTCACCTAACTACTAATTTGTGGTATTTATTTGAAGCAAAGAGGAAAAAGACAGACATAAAGGCAAGACTGTCTCTGTGATTTTTAAGCCATTATTCTCATATCAATTTTAAGTATGTTCTTTAGAAGTCCTCTTTAATAAGGTATGCCTCTTAGGAAATAATGCCAACGTCCAAAGACAGATTTAAAATGGCCTTTAATTTCCTGATTTTCAGAATTCCAAACACAGATTGTGATTATAAAACAGCTGTAATTTTATAGTCATGCATTACATTACATGGTTATATTTCTCCCCCTGCAACCACCCTGTAAACTCCATGATAGGCAGGGATTGTGTGTGCTTCTCTTCAGAATTAGACCCCCAGAACCTGATGTGATACTAGCAAGACTAGGGTTATTATTCCAATTCAGGATTAAAAAAAAAAAAAAAAAACTAGACTCAAATTGGTTAACTTCAAGCAGCCGACCATGGCAAAATTTGGACCTGGACATATGCATTTTGACTCCAAATGAAAGCTCACTTTCTGAGGCTTTACTGCTTCCCCATTTTTATATGTGATATGGCAGCTAACAGTTTCAAAAACACACCTACTCTTATCTCTCCACTACTAATTATGCCTATCGATCATCTTCATCAATTAATTAAAGGTGCACATCAAATCCTACCATCCATAGAAATACACCAACTCATTTTTTTCCAAGTAGCAAAAACAGTATTTCTCCCTAACTATCTCATATTGTAATTAAAGTTCTGATTTCAATTAAAGTGTTTTCTAATGCTATTCTTGGTAGAGAAGCTGCTGAACACAATTACTGATAGTTATACATTTTGGGTTTTTTAACTAATTGGTTTACTATTCATCAGCTTCAATCCCAAATAAAAAGATAAAGATTTAAAACTCTAAACAGATACCCTAATTTGCTTCTGTGCCCTGTCTGTGTGATCACAAGCAAACAGAATGCCGCCTTTGTAAAGAAAGCAGACAAGCTCGAGAAAGCAGGGCAGTTCAGAAGGAAGCCGGGCTCTCCATCTCAGCTGCTGGTCACCCCGAGACGGCCTGCATGGCGCCAGATGGAGCGGGACTGCCTGCTCACCCCACAGGCCTGCAGCGGAGTGACTGGAAAAGGATTAATAACTGCACTTTCTGTTGTTGCTGCACATTTAGAACAATCCTTTCCGTGGGTTTCCCGGAACTAGAACAACACGACGTCCTCATTCCTAAGACTCGAGCCATTAATCAACACCCGCACCAGGCTTTTGCACCTGGGCCCTCGTCCCGGGCCGGCCCCATGCCAGCTCCCTGGCCGGGCATCCATCACTGCAAGCTCTCTCTCCACACATCGAACATCCTCTTTGTGTAGAGCCTTTTTCATGTGCCTGCTCACCCATGTTCTGCTGTGTCTGTCCCTACCACAGCCTTTGTCTTTTGCCATTTTTCTATGCCCTATAGAAGGTTCCTCGTCACTTCCAAACCTTGTGACTGAGAAGAGGTGAAATAACATTCTACATTTACTTGAGTGACTCAGCTAGAGCAATACCTGATACCTGTTAGAAATAATCCTTGCATAAGCACAACGTGTTGAAGCTTCAGACATTAAACTGGGCCGACATGTTGTCAGCCAGGTCATGAACCACACGACTGAGGGGTTATCAGAGCACAGGGCACTTCCAGCTTCAAACCTGCAGCCTCCATCTACCTGTCAGAGATTCAGAGACTCACCAGGCAAATTAAAATGAGCACATTCGAGTTTTAAAGTATGCTCTAGAGGCTTCTCAGGCAGTCCAGTGGCTAAGACTCTGAGCTTCCAATGCAGGGTGCCTGGGTCCGACCCCTGATCAGGGAACTAGATCCCACATGCCACAGCTAAAGATTCCGAGTGCCACAACTAAAGACCTGGTGCAGCCAAACACATAAATAAATATTTTTAAAGGGGTGCTCCAGCAACCATTACTTGAAAACACAAGGTGTGTCTTCCTCTGCACTCCCGAGAGGCAAACCAGGCCCTGTTTCCTGGACTACAGGCCAGGCAAGGGCGGGCTCCCTAATTGAGGCCCACATACTTCACAAGGATGGTCAAACTAAGTGAGTCCAAGGCTTGGCAGTTCTGAATGGGAGGTTACTGAGCAGCAGCAGGGACCAATCACTGACCTCCAAGTCTATTTTTGATTTTCAGAAACTGCAATGACCCATCAGGTTTGTTAAATTGCATCCAAGTATCCCTGGTAGCTCACATGGTAAAGCGTCTGCCTACAGTGCGGGAGACCTGGGTTCGATCCCTGGGTCGGGAAGATCTCCTGAAGAAGGAAATGGCAGCCCACTCCAGTATTCTTGCCTGGAGAATCCCATGGACTGAGGAGCCTGGTAGGCTACAGTCCATGGGGTGGCAAAGAGTCGGACACGACTGAGCGACTTCACTTTCACTTTCAGTATTACTTCGTCTAGACCAGTGATCAGTCCGGGGTCACCAACGACTTCTTTCTGTGGATTCTGTTCAGTTTTCCAAAGAGGCAGTAGCTCTGTTTCCTCCTTCTGGGGCCCAACTGCCTGTCACCGCAGAGCCCCTCACGCCCTTCAAGCTCAGGGTCATGTGAGGGTCACGTCTGTGTGCACAGGCTCCAGACTCAGCAAAATCAGCCCTTTATTACACCACGTCTGCCTTCTGGACTAACCAAGGCACCTGTGTGCACCAAGGCAGTTTCACGGAGAGGTTAGTAACACAGGCTTTGCCATCAGAACTGGAGGGAAACCTTGCTTCTTCTTGTCATTATTCAGTCATGCAGTCACGTCTGACTCTTTGCAACCCCATGGACTGCAGCATGCCAGGCTTCCCCGTCTTTCACCATCTTCTGGAGTTTGCTCAAACTCAAGTTCATTGAGCCAGTGATGCCATCCAACCATCTCATCCTCTGCCGTCCCCTTCTCCTGCGCTCAGTCTTTCCCAGGTTCAGGGTCTTTTCCTTCATGAGCTGGCTCTTCATATCAGGTGGCCGAGGTATCGAAGCTTCAGCTTCAGCATCAGTCCTTCCAATGAATATTCATCCCTCAACATGTAGGGGATTTTAGGCAAATAATGAGAGCTTCCCAGGTGACACTAGTGGTAAAGAATCTGCCTGCCAATGCAGCAGACACAAGAGACATGGGTTTGATCCCTGGGTGGGGAAGATCCCCTGGAGATGGGCATGGCAACCCACTCCAGTATTCTTGCCTGGAGAGCTACAGTCCATGGGGCTGCAAAGAACTGGACATGACTGAAACTACTTAGCACACATGCACACACACACACACACACACACACACACAAACAAATGAATCTCCCTAAGCTTCAGTGAAATATAGAAATCACACCTGCCTTATGAGATAAATGCAGATTCCTGAGCATGTTCCAGACAGAGTCAAAATCACTGGTGTTGAAACCAGGCTGCCGGGATGTTCACTAAACCCACACTCGATTCTTATACACAGAAACGACTGAAATACACTGCAAATACACCCCATAATAGGACTGGGGGGGTGTAGCTGAAAATCAGACTATCTCTGGGAGTTTCCTGTGACCCTCCTTCAAAATACAAATGACTGCTCCTGCTTCCTGGACCAGGGGGATTCCTGTAGTCTGTTCTGATTTCTGTTTGAAACTCAAGTTTCTGAATTTTTTTCCTTAAAAAAAAAGGACACCCCAGGGGCAAACACAAAGTAGCCATTGATGAGTGGACGTTAAGGTGAATGATAACATTTTTGTTCATCACTGAGTTTTAGGATGCATACACCATGCTTACAGCTACATGTGCCAGGATTGCTCCCCACCCTCTCTGGTATTCTGGGAACTGTTCCTGAGGAAGGTGGAGGCTGGTCCTAGCCAGGGTGGTGTCCGCGGTGGCTCTGGGTAGTGGGGAGGCCTGGCCTTGTGGTCAGAGGCTCTGAGCAGTGGGGAGGCCTTGACCGTGGTCTTGTGCTCAGATCTGGTACCTGCCCTATGAGACCATCATCAGGGACTGAGAGCCACCTGATGATCAACAGAGAAGCTCCCAGAATGGGGGTGAGGGGGGGAAGCAGGAAAAGCATCTCAGGTACCACAAGGGATGCCTGGCTCAATGAGACATCTTTCCCCCTACAGATACTGAGGCTGAACCCTCGTAAAAAGAATGGGATAGAATCATCATCAGAAGATCCCAACGCCTGCTCTGGCTGCAGGAGACCTCAGAGCTGGCACTGAGCACCTCTTCTTTAAAAGTGTGGCAGTGGCAACGTGAGAAGCAGCTGGATGAGGCTTTGGGGCAAAAGAAAAGTAGGCGGGATGGGGAGAGAAGGCAGGCAGGTGGCTGAGACATTTTCCATTGGGACTGTGAGTTTCTCTGTACCTGAAGCCAAAATGAAACACCTCATAAATCGAGTTAAAATTAAAAATTATTACTTGCCAACTTTGTTTGAAAGAAAAGAAGCTCTACAAACATGGAGAAATGTACTTGTATCAAATAGCTTAACTCGCTTTTTAAACCTAATTTAATCTCTCTACTCCCAAAAGATTATTTATTGTTTTACCTTACATTAATTAAAATTCAATGCAATGTGGTTTTATACACATGACGTATAAAATTTTTAGAAATACAATCTTGATTTCCAAACAGTCACGGTTTTAAAAGATAAGATAAAATTTGCAATCGCTAAAAAAGCATTGTTAGTTTACTTTTACCAGATCAGATAGAAGAATCATGTCTTATTTAACTAAAAATGACCATCCTTCACGCTATAGCAATACTGATTGATGGTCTTCTGTTGGGAAAATCTCCATGGCATCACGCAAGCTGAGGAGACATCAGCTCTCCTGGCGCTTCTGCCTGCTGCCTTGTCCTTTCCTTCTAACTCCGGTAATGATCTTCTTTGATACACTGAGCATAAAAAGGCAATCAAATCTATTGAGATGTTTCTTTTTGGTGTTCACCTTTAACGACATGCTTGAAAATGCCTTTCCCACTCTTCAAAAGTATGGCCAACTCTGTTTAATTTCAGAAGGTCTTCTAGTTCTGTGTTTTTCCTTTATTTCACTCTGCATGCCACAAAGGCTCCCTCTGAGACAATACCTCATTGCAGTATGAATCTATAAGCCCAGCTGCTTTTGGAAAACACTGGTAAGTCCACCTTCCCCCTGGCTTCAGCAGATCCTGTAAGGGTTGGCGTGTTATGGCCAGAAGTCACCTGGTCAGTCAGCAGGCGTTTATTGAGCAGTTACTCTCTAGGAAACAAGGATCTGGGGAGACGGACACAGGGAAGGCATAATTGACTCAAACCCTATAGGGTGAATGTCAACTTTAAGTGGGGAAGTAAAACAAATACGCAGCAAATATATTTAAGAATACATCTGTTGTGGGTTGAATTATGTCCTCTCCCCCAAAAAGATGCTTTCAATTCCTAATCCCCTGGAGCCTGTGAATGTGACCTTGTTTAGAAATAGGGTCTTACAGATATAACCAAATTAAGGCAAATACTGGATGAGGGCTTCCCTGGTGGCTCAGCGGTAAAGAATCCACCTGCCTATGCAAGAGACCCAGGTTAGACCTCTTGGTCAGGAAGATCCCCTGGAGAAGGAAATGGCAACCCACTCCAGTACTCCTGCCTGGAGAATTTTGTGGACAGAGGAGCATCATGGGCTACAGTCCATGGAGTCACAGTCAAGACACGACTTAGCAATTCAGCATGCATGCGCTGAATGAAATTCAGCGACTGGTGTCCTTAGAAGAGAAAGGAAAGGGAGATGTGGACCCAGCGATACTTAGAGAGAAGACACACCGAGGGAGGAAGGTTATATAAAGACAGAAGCAGACATCTGAGTAATGCTGCCTCAAGACAAGGAAAGCCAAGAGCCACCCAGCTGGAAGAGGCGGGCAGGCTCCTCTCCTAGAGCCTCCAGGGGAGTGTGGCCCTGCTGAAACCTTTATTTGAGACTCTGGCCTCCAAAACTGTGACATAACAAGTTCTCTTGTTTTAAGACCCATGGCTCGTGTTACATTGTGGTGGCTCAGACAGTAAAGAATCTGCCTGCAATGTGGGAGACCAGGTTTGATGCCTGGGTTGGGAAGACCCCTGGAGAAGGGACTGGCAACCCACTCCAGTGTTCTTGCCTGGAGAATCCCATGGACAGAGGAGCCTGTTGGGTCCATGGGGTCACAAAGAGTCGGACATGACTGAGCAACTAACACTTTCACAAACCAGTACAATATTCATTTGTCCTGTATGACAACTGGCCAAGTATTTTAAATTTTTCTAAGGATACATCTGAGTGCTCCATACTGAGCTACTATTAGAATTTAGAGAACTTCCATATCAAGATGATAAGACAGATTCATATTTCATAACCCTCACTGCTCCAGACTCTTAAGAAAGGTCAAAAAGAAAAATAGAAAATCACCAAGATACATAAGAAAAATAATACAAAATAAATAGCTGACTCACAGACTTAAAAAATGAAATTATGGTTTCTGGCGGAAAGGGGATAGGGAGTTTTGCATGGCCATGTACATACTGCTATATTTAAAATAGATAAACAACAAGGACCTACTGTAGAGGACATGGAACTCTCTGCTCAGTGCTATGTGGCAGCCTGGATGGGAGAAGGGCTGTGGGGAGAACGGATACATGTATATGTACATCAATGGCTAAGTCCCTTTGCTGTTCAACTGAAACTATCACAACATGGTTAATCGGCTACATTGCAATACAAAATAAAAAGTTCAAAAAAAAAAAATAGCTGTCTGAATCAGAAACAGAGCAAATGTCCAAAATAGCTAGGGGTGTTAAAATCCCAGCTTTCTGGTCTCCAGGCTGAAGGCAGCAGGCCCAGCCTTGCTCCCTGAGAGAAGGGTCACGGGGTCCAAGCACACAGCTGGAAACCAGGGCAGGTAAAAGAATCCCCAGTGCGATCAGTGCAGCCCAGTGTAAGAGCCAGAATGGCCTTCCAAGGAAGTCCACAGCCTAATCATTTCTGAAGCCTATAGATGCATACATTACGTGGCAAACGGGAATCAAAGGTGCACAGGGAGTTCAAGTCACTAACCACCAGACCTTAAAACATGTAGTTTGTCCTGAACTAACTCGGTGGATCCAGTGTGATCACAAGAGTCCTAAAATGTAGAATGTGCATAGTGTACTCAGTCATGTCCCACTCTCTGCCACCCCAGGGACTATAGCCCATCAGGCTCCTCTGCCCATGGAATTTTCCAGGCAAGAATACTGGAGTGGGTTGCCATTTCCTTCCCCAAAATGTGGAACGGAAAGGCAGAAAGTGTCAGTCACATAACATGAGAAGGACTTGGTTGGCCATTGATGGCTTTGATTGTGGACGAGGTCACAAGACAAGATGAAGGAAAGACTCTACGAGCAGGAAGAAGGGAGGAGATGGAAGGTGGAAAGAAGGAGGAAGGGAGGAGAAGCACAACCACTTGCAGAGGATGCACACAGGGTACAGTATACGCCAGACGTGCAAACTAATTTATGTGACTGCACATGCAAGACTAAGACATGCAGGTTCAAGTCTTTGAAAGTCCAAGACTTAAAGGTTTATATGTAGGGGATTACTGTAGTCCAAAGTGCTAAAAGCTTTTATCTTTTTTTAAAGGAAAAAAAATGATACTGGCTATGAACTGAATGTCTTTATCCTCCACAGATTTATATACTGAAACTCTACTCTCTGAAGGATGGTTTTTGAAGATGGAGGGTTTTGGGGGGTGATTAGGTCATGAGGGTGGAGCTCTCTTGATGGGATTACTTAAGAAGAGATAGAAAAAAGCTTCCTTCCCTAGAAAAAAGCTTCCTTCCCTATCACCAAATGAGGATATGAGAAAATAAGCCAGCAAGTGGGCCCCTGCTAGACACTGGATCTGCCTGCACCTTGATCTTGAACTTCCCACCTCTAGAACCAGGAGACATGTTTGCTGCTTATCCATCCAGTCTATGGTAATTTGTAATAGCAGCCCAAACTAAGAATACAGAGACACAACCTATCAAGAATAAAGTAAGTCATTAATATGAAATATGAAATACGTAAGATAAAGTCAAGTATGGTCAGACCCGAAAAGGAACTCTCAAAATGGAATCTGTTGCAAATAGCAGTGTAGTACAGAGACAATCTCGTAAGATAAATCAACCCCTAAGACAAATATGTATGTATTCATATATATGTTACATGTGTATTCTATACTTTTAATTTTGCAAGTGCAAATAGGGCCCAAGATTGATCTTTTTTTTTTTTTAACAAACATCTTCCATATACTAGAACATACTGTTTACTCAAAATGAGATATTGGTGAAGTGAGTCAGAAAGAGAAAGATAAATACCGTATTCTAACACATATATTCGGATTCTAGAAAAATGGTACTGAAGAATTTATTTACAGGGCAACAGTGGAGAAACAGATATTGAAAACAGACTTACGGACATGGGGAGAGGGGAAGAGGGGTGAGATGTATCGAAAGAGTAACATGGAAACTTACATTGCCATATGTAAAATAGACAGCCAAGGGAAATTTGCTGTATTGCTCAGGGAACTCAAACAGGGGCCCTGTATCAACCCAGAGGGGTGGGGTGGGAAGGGAGATGGGAGGGAGTTTCAAAAGTGAGGAAATATATGTATACCTATGGCTGATTCATGTTGAGGTTTGACAGAAAACAGCAAAATTCTGTGAAGCAACTGTCCTTCAATAAGAAATAATTTTAAAAAAACACAAGATATTGGATTTAGGAAGTTGCAGCTATGATGGATCTTGAATTTGAAGTTTGTTAACTTTGTCATATGGCAAAGGAGATCCTGAAATTTTGCAAGTAAAAAAGATAGGGAAAGACTCCTATATCCAAACTTTCTGCTGTTCATCCCTTCATTGAGATCTGAGCCAGCAGTAGTTTAACTTCTGAGCAAATGGGAAGTGTGCAAGAGTGGGAAGTGAAGGGAGAAAAGACCAAAGGTAACAGGAATTCAAAGGTAGAAAAAAATAGCATTCCAAAAATAGAATCTAGCCACATTAGCAATATAAGTATATTCATTCATTTAAAAGATTCACTTTGGGAACTTCCCTGGTGGTTCAGGGGTAAAGAATCCACCTTCCAATGCAAGGAATGTGGGTTCTGCCCCTGACCAGGGAACTAAGACCCCACATGCTGAGGGGCAACCAACCCCATGTACCATAGCTAGAGAAGGCTGTGGGCTGCACTGAAGAACCAGCGCAGCCAAAATACATTAAAATTTTGAAAAAAAAAAAAATTCAAAGATTCACTTTTTTCTAGACAGTCAATTATGTCATGGCTTCTCTTGAGAACTCTATGAACAGCCTTTATTAGGTTGAGAGAATTTCTCTTGTTGAGTTCTGCAGCCTAATTAGGGCCATGAGCACACCCGGAGCTCTCCCCCACCTCACAGGAGAGCCGCTTGGACACACTCAGATAAATGAATTTTCTAATTCTGGCTCTGCAACCAGCTAATTTGGTTTCTCTGGATTTATGATGCCACATCTTAAAAAATGTTAGGATTGGACTAGACATTCCTTTACATCTCTTTTAGTTCTATAATTTTTATTATTTTGTTTCATGATGATATTAAAATATCCTAAGTCCCCAGTACTCCCATGTATGATTTATCAAATTGTGGATTGAAGAAGAAAGGCATAGCAGAATGCTCAAAATAAACTGCTAATAAAATACGGCATAATTCATGCCCCGTCCACATCATACAGTAAAGTGTGTTAGCTGCTCAGTCATCTCCGACTCTTTGTGATCCCATGGACTATAGCCCTCCAGGGTCCTCTGTGGATGGGACTTCCCAGTAAAAATACTGGAGTGAGTTGCCATTCCCTGCCCAAGGGATCTTCCCGACCCAGGGACTGAACCCAAGTCTCCTGCACTGCAGGCAGTTTCTTTACCACTGAGCCACCAGGGAAGCCATTCAGTAAGTTCTCAGCTAAAGCAGGAGAAGTGTTAAGTCTTTAGCTGTTATTAATGAGACAGCACTACACACCTGCAAGAAATTCTCAAAAACTGCAGAAATATATTGTAAGGTATATAAAGAAATAGGAAGGCAAGTTTTACTTTGGGCTAAGTTTTAAATATCGTTCCATTGCTTCTCCTTAATCAATATACACTGAAAACAGATTCATCTAACTCACCTCAAGAATCTAGTAATGGATTTGGAAGGTCAATTCCAGGTCTCCCAGGCATTGAGTGAATAATAAAGCATCAATGGTCTTCTGCCAATGAGCTCAGGCAGGAAATAAAACTGTGACTCACTATTAAAACTCAAAGCATGCTCTGAGGTTATGTGGATTTCGAGACCACAGGTGGCTGGGCACAGAGAAGCTCAGGAGAAAAATCAAGAAAAGCTCTCCATAGTACCAAGAAAATGAGGAGCAAAGGGTAGGAGATAATTGAGAACAAAAGTGGTTAGTATTGGTGTAATAACTGACTAAATGATGGGTAAACGGATTTCCTTGCATCTAGAATTGAAATCACACAGCTCTGCACAAATTTATTAACATTACATTCATAGCCAAAAATATATTTTCCAGTTACTATTATTACATCACAAATCATTCCAAAAGAGTGGCTTAAAGTAACAATTGTAATTATGTAATTAATGGATCTGGTATTGACTGGATTCAATAGACATCATCACCAATTCAATGGACATGAACTTGGGCAAACTCTGGGAGATAGTGAGAAACAGGGAGGCCTGGCGTGCTGCAGTCCATGGGGTCACAAAGACTCGGACACGACTTAGCGTAACAACAACAACAATAATTGACTGGAACCACCTGGAAAGCTCTTGCTTGGGTTCTTTCCATGGCCACAGGCAGATATTGATCATCGTAACAGCTTCTCCACCCACACGTCTGATGCCCAGGCTGAGAACACGTGAATAGCTGGAGACTGGCCTGTCTGGGGCTCTGTGGACACCCCTCTCTGGGAAGTTGCTCCAAGTGGCCTCTTCATCTGCAACTGCAGGATAGCAAGTCTTCTCATGTGATAGCCAAAAGCTTCCAGAGTGAGCCCCACAAGAAAAAAAGAAAGCATTAGAAGCAGTACTGCCTGTGCACCTAGTCTTGAAGGTAATGCGGAATCACTTTGGCCAGATCCTGTTCATGGAGCCAGTCACTGAGGCCACAGCCATCCCTCTCCTGTGGGGATGTACAGCAAAGTTCTGGAAAAGCATTTGAGGTGGGAAATCCTGTTGCAGCCATTCTTGGAAAATACGAGCTGCCAAAAGCTACTTGGAATAAGAAGACCCCAGTGATTCTAAGAAATAATTTCCAATTTATTGGGAAGAAAGAAAGACTTGGGCATCATAATTAGTTTTCTTCTGTTGCTATAATGAGTTGTCACAAATGGAGTGACTTAAAACATAAATGTATTATTTCGCAGTTCAGAAATGTTTTGGGGTAGTATCAGAGCTGTGTTCCCTTCCAGAAGCTTCAGGGGAGAGTCGGTCCTCTTGCTCTAGCAGCATGTGGTCAGAATTCATTCCCTGGCAGCTGGAGGGCTGAGGTCCCTGTACCCTCACTGGCTTCCAGCGGGGCCCATTCCACCGGGCCAGAGGCCAGCCACATTCCTTGAGTCATGACCCCCTCCTCCAGCTTCAAAGCCACCAACAGCTCTTCACGCTCACATTCACACCTCCTCTCTTCCACCGCATCTCCCTGACTGACCCTTGACAGAGAAAATCCTCTGCTTTAAGGCTCATGTGATCAGATGACGCCCACCTTGAAAACCTGCCCCTATCACAAGTTCTAGCACCTGAATCCCATTTGAAGCATTCCTTTGCCATGTAAGGTAACATATTCTGGGGACTGGGACCAGGCATCTTTGAAAGCCATAACCCTGCCTACCACAAACATAATGTGTTTGATTAAACAGAGACCACAGCAATGGAATTAAGGAAATTAACATCAAAATGCAATGATTCTGGGGCCTCCAGGAAGCAATTCTGCATGGATTAAGCACATTTACTTAATCAAATGATTTCCCTTCTTACACCTGGTCAGATGTAGAAACGTGCATGCCCTGAGGTCCATGAGTTTTCGCAGCTGGAAGAAAGACCTTCTCGCTAAAATTTAATTAACTCTATTTTACATGCAATTATAATAAAGGCTACTTGGTTTCTAAGATCAAACAAACCCAGCAGTAACAAAATAGAAACTGCAAATACCAATCAACAATGACAAGTGACATCTGGCAAGAAAGAGGAAATCCAAAATAAATTAACACTTACATAAAACATCTACCAAACAACTGAACATATACAAACAGCCATCTATAGTCATCTGCTATCAAGCAGACAGCAGACGCTGCCAGTGAGTGTCACCACGTCGCACTAAGAAATGACTAAGTTACATTCCAAACCTTACAGACACACTTTACATCAAGGAGCAGGGCTCGTGTTCTCTTAAACAAGACCTGGGTGCACAGGCCGAGCTGTGGACATGTTGGCCAAGGTGGCTGTTCCCACCATTCCTGCTGAGGAGGAAAAGGACCAGAAGCCCACACTCCCTGGACATGTGCGTTTGCCCTGACGGACACGTGGCTCCAGCTGGGCTGGGGGCATGCAGAAAGGGATGCAGCAGAGCCTCCGGAGAAGCCAACTGTGAGACACGGGAAGGACCCTGACAGCCCCCAGGTTCCAACTCCCACTCCCTCTGCAACCAACTGAGCTGCGGCCTCTGCCTTCTCGTTGAGTCCCCTACTGTCTTTCCAGTCGTTTCGCTCATTTACTTATTTTGGCCTAACCCAGCCCCAGTGAATTTCTCTTCCTTGTGACCAAACAATTCATCACGAAGACAAATGGGCAAAATCTCAGTCATCTGAAAAACAATCCAGCTATCAAAAAGGATCGATTCTCCAAGGGCTCCAGGTGGCTGTCAAGTTCTGTATTTTGTGCAGTTTAACAAAGTGCTTTTTGTTCAATACCAGTGTGTTTCAATAGACCATCCAAACCTTCATTAGAAGAATACAGCATCCCACCTCAATAACTAGGCTTTAATATCACAGATGTCTGCAACTGCATTTCAAATAGGACCCAATAATGGGGTTTGATCAAAATGAGTTGAAACACAATATTTTTCAAACAATGTGCTTATAATTGGTCTTAATAAATCTCATATCTTTTTCAAGTTAAGGAATTAAATCATCACAGGAATCACAGGTTTCAAAGAAAACTTCTTTTCACCAAGAAATCTATATTTTTAGAAAAAATAAATAGATCACATTAGCATTACAGACAGTAGAATTTATTCCTAGAAAAATGTCATTAGTCAGTTAGAATTTCAGTATTTTGAAGTTCAATGATTATTAAGTCGGGGTCAGGGCAGTAATACAGAGCCCAACCCAGGTAATTCAATAGAGAGAACTGAATATGAGGCACCAGGTACAATGGTGTTGGAAGATTTGAAAAGGCAAATAGGAAATGGAGGCCAGCAGGAGATTAGCAACAGCAGCTAGGCTGCTACACACCACAGGGCTAGGGGAGCAAGGCAGAAGGAGGACTGACAGGAGGGGGCCAGAATAACCCGGGCGATACACAACTGCCACTGAAGACCCTACACAGAGTGGGGACAAACAGGTGAGACACCTGGCTTTTTCCACTGACTGGTCTCAGCTGGCAGCCGGCTCGCAAGGGAGCGCAGGCAAATGACAGGAGAGGAACCCCTGCAACCTGAGCAGATCACGGAAGAGCTGGAAAAGGTTCTGCGTATAAACAGGCAAATAACCATCACACCAATTGAGCCAATCTTTACGCTTTAAAAAACACATTATAATACATGGGGTGACTGAGGCGATTACTTCTGGGGCAGAGCGGTTTCCAGCTGAAACCCACATACTATCCCCAATGATCGTGCTATGTTATACAAATACTGAAGCCTAAAATATGCTAAATGATCCAGAAGTCAAGTAGAAAAATCAGCAAAGGTTTTACCTTAGTGCTCTCTGGCATACAGGAACAAAGCCAGGGCCGGTCATTCACTCAGTGAGCAAACAGAGTACTCCTTATTGTCATTATTATTAAATTACTGTCCACAGTTATTATATAATAATAAGTGATATTTATGAAATTCAGTAGAAAATATTATGATTTACCTCCAAAACCACTCCACCCTCTTTCATTGTTTCTCAGTCTTTTCATTTGGGTATGTGTGAGACCCCAGACCCTTCTGGAGGTTGAGTCCTGACATGTTTAAGACATTCAGGGGGGATCTCATGAATCTCACGACAGTGGTTCAGAGATAGCCAGCAACCCAGGCAATAGTGAGTTGGTATGACATTCCCTGGGCTACAGAACTTGTGCAGGATGGTCCGTTCATAACTCCATTCAATAATCGTGACAGTGAAACCCTATCTCCCTCCTCTTAGAGGAGAATGAGCAAGTATGACACCTCAGCTCCTTTCTGAATCTATCCAGCGGCCATGAGAAAGCTCAGCATGAAAACCAAGTCTGACCTCTGGTACTGAGTTTCCCTGGTAGCTCAGTTGGTAAAGAATCTGCCGGCTGTGCAGGAGACCCAGGTTCAATTCCTGAGTCAGGAAGATCCCCTGGAGAAGGAAATGGTGAGCCACTCCAGAATCCTAGCCTGGAAAACCCCATGGACAGAGGAGCCTGGTGGACCACAGCCCACGGGGTCGTGAGTTGGACATGACTGAGCGACTAAACCGCCACCACTGGTGCACAGAGGATGACCAGACAAGTGCTCCACAGAAGAGTTATGACGGAGCCCTGACCAAACCACGATCAAATTCCATATATGTCTGAATATTTCAGATATGTAAGTCAATACAGGCCCCAAATTCCTTCAACTTGTTGGAGCTTGGTTTTGGTGGTGGCTGTTATTAAAAGCCAAAAACAAAATATTAGGGGCACTGCTCCATACCTTAAGGGGTCGTTTCACTGAATTCTACCTAACTCCATAGAGGTGACCGGTGTTACTACTGCCTCCATTATATATTGGAGGAAAGTGAAGAATGCCACTTGTCCAAAGTCCTGCAGTATGTAGAAAGTGAAGAGGCTTTGAATCTGGTCGGTCTGCCTTAAGAGCCTGTGTCCTTGCCCATGACTCCAGACAAACCCACACCCACTCTGCCCCAACAAAATGTTTCCTTCACAGGTAGCTCTGCTGGCCTTCAAAGTTGCAAGATTTTTTTTTTAATAAACAACTTTATTAAGCCCCAAAGGGAAACTAGGAAGACAGGTTAGACAATGTTCAGATGTGTATAACCAAATCAAGTTAAAACCAAAGATATAATCAAATAGAGCAGCTTATACCCAAACACAGCATTCAGTTACATTAGACGTCCACAGGCCATCTTGACCACATGGATGAAAATGTTAAATCTTTAGAATACTTTCAGAGGAAAGTAAATATAAGGGGATATCACTAGTGCATACTATTTTGTTTTTAAAACTGGAAGGAAATGTTAGTTGTAACTCAATGCCATGAACATCGTAAATTTTTGGGTTCTCTTAAGACCGTGGTTCCCTGGTTTGAAATAATGGTTTTCTAAACAGATTTCAGCATATGTACTTGAAAGCCATTCCTACATGAAAAATTTTGTCAAAAATACTACATATATAATTTATACACACATGTGTACACACACGATTTTATATACACATGCATAAGAATACATACACATAATTCACACACACACACACACATATATATATATAAAACTTTATTCTTATCCCCTGGATATACATGAATTGTATTGTTCTTATAGTATTCTTTCTCACAAACAATCAAGTAAATAACAAAATTGGGTACTGCCACCCACAAAATACACAGTCTCTTTTAAAATGCCATACAAGAGAATTCAACTAAAGGAGCTAGATTTGCTCATGTTCTCAAGATGCTCCCAACATTCTCCCCCGCAACACTTGCTATCAGGAGGGGCCCCTAAGGATTCAGAAAGTGCCGTGCCAATGATTCACTTCATCATTACCACTGCACCGTGTTACCAGCATTGCTGCTGGAAATTGGCAAGTGCCCTGGGGAAAACCAGCTCATTCCTGCCCTTCCTATGAATAAATGTGTATTTCCCCCCAGAAAAGGTCCCTCCTTCCATGAGAAACCAATTAGCAGCTATTTCTGGCAGAAGTTAGTAACTTCCTCTTGACCTACTGTGGACATCTGCAGTCTAATGTGCACCCATTTCCCCTAGATAGAAACTACCACAGGGCTACACTGAATATCTGAAAAGGAGAAGGCAGAAACTTTTGGTAACCCAGCATTAAAAACAGAGGAAGCTAAGCCAGTTCTGCTGTTTAAAGAAGCAGTTATATTTGAATCCACTAAACCCATTCAGTACTATGCAAACAAATGCTAGTGGGATGAGGCCGTTTCTGCCCCAGGAATGTGGACTTGTCGAGGCCCTAGCTTGCTCCAGGACAGAAACTGTACCCCAGGGGCCAGGTGTTGTCTGCATGAGGGACTTGGAGGACTGACCGGAAGGCATTCACTTCATGGGATAATTTTCTGTTCAGCAAACATGTCATTAGGACAAAAGAGAGTCTTCAAATAAATCTGGTAGCGGACAAATTGATACAATTTCCAGGGGAGAGGGTGAGGAAAAGCCTGGAACATGGAATTACCAAAACAAGACAGCTCAGGCTCCAGGTAGGGCAGTATCCCAGCAGAGGGAACCCACACCTCCACGTCACAGACCTGGTGATATCTGGGTTTGCTACCTACTCACCATGGGATGCTGGATAATTCTTGTAACAGTTCTATGTTTGGCTCTTCTCTGTTTTAAAATCAGACTGATACAGACTGCAAGGGGTTATTGTGATGAACTGATGAGATTACAGTAGTCGTACTGGTCCCCACTAAACCCTCACACACCCTCTCCAGACACACACCCTCACTGCAGATCCTCCAACCTGCAGCAAAGAGCCACCTTCTCCAGGTACTAAGAGGTACTTGGTGCTTTTGAAGGTAGAGTATCGTTTTCTTAATCCCTGCCTCTAGTCAACAAAACTTTTATTACTCAGCCATAAAGAAGAACCAAATAATGCCATCTGCAGCTACATAGATGGACCTACAGGCTGTCATACGAAGTGACATAAACCAGAGTATGACAAATACCCTATGATATCACTTATGTGTGAAAACTAAAAAAAAAGATACAAATGAACTTATTTACAAAACAGAAATAGACTACAAAGAGAAAGAACTTAAAGTTACCAAAGGGAAAGCAGAGGGGGATGGATAAATTAAGAGTTTGGGATTAACAGATACAAATTACTATATATAAAATAAACAACAAGGATATATTGTATAGCACAGGGAACTGTATTCAATATCTTGTAATAATTGATAGTAGAAAAGAATCTGTACATACACGTATGTATAGCTGAATCCTTTTGGTGTACACCTGAAACACACACAATCAACAGCCAACAACTGACGAATTTGGCAAAAGGGTATAAGAGACTTCCTTGTATGATTCTTGCAACTGTTCTGTAAATTTGAAATTATAGCAAAAATCAGTTACAAATAATTAAATAATTAAATCACAGGGAAAAATAAAACCCTCTGGCATCTGTGTAACTTCCAGGAGATAATACAGATTCATAAGCCCTACTTCAGGTGCATAGGAGCCTTGGGTTGTCAATCACTGGTGGTCCTCAGTGAAAAGGCAAGTATCTGGTGACTGTGATGATACATTATCAGTCTATCAGGTCTATTTCAGATATTATGAGATTAAAAGATGGCTTCCCTTTTTACTTCTGGCATTACCATCTTTTAAAGAAAGATGATCTTTGCTGGAATCTAATTGTGGGAGGTTCAAGGCTGTTATAGAGCATGAATGGGAGGATACAGTACTGTACTAAGGCTGAATATGAGTATTTCAAAAAGTGCGTGATGATTCCCTTGACAATGTCTAAAAACACGTTTGTGTGATGAAGAGAGATTTTTTTACAGCACCACAAAGGAAACTTTCAGACACCAGCTCATTAAATTTACACTGCAAAGCTTCAAAAAATTAATATAGCCACAATAATGTCAATACCCACTCCATCCCTCAGTGGCTTTCCATGGTCCTTCCAAATAAAGTAAAACAAACATGGATAAGCAGAGTCTATTTGTTATTGATCTCTCTGCTCCACACTTACTAAGAAATACATTTCAGAGACTCTAGAAGTAAGTCAAAAGTTGCTCAAGTTATGTTTTAAAATATCCTAGAGGTCCATTTTCTGTTATTTCTTTTGTCAATTTTCTCAGCTCTGCATTTTTCATTAAGCTTCTTGGATTAACTTTCATCCCCATACTTCTGTCCATAATACCCTAAGAGATATCGACATTGATTATCAAGATCAATTTTGGTTTGATGCCATGTGTTATGTACCATGGGACTTCAGCATGCCTTTTCTTTTCTCTTTCCCTTTTTTCCTAAGCTCATGTGAATTCCCATACCTTCTGACATGTAGGAACACTATGACACAACAAAATATTTCCAAAAAGAAAAAAATCAGCATTTGAGTTTACCCATTCTTCTGTCCATGGGAAGCCATCTCCCTTGCTTATACGACTCACCAGTGGTCAGACAACTAAACCTTGGGCCCCTTCAATCACCATCGGCTCTCTTTATGGCTCAAGCATGAGATATGGAAGAAAAACTTCACCCCCTCTGCCAAGAGATCACTTTCATTTTTGGACAATTACAATGATTTCTTAGGAAATGCTTCCCTGTATGGGTATGAACTTGCATCTCTGTAATTTTTAATCATTGTTCTTTCCTTGTCGTTTATGTCCACCTGAGTTAAAACTATTCTCTTCCAGTTGACTGCTCTTCTACTACGTGAAGACATCTGTCTCCCTCCCAATCCCCAGCTCCTCTCTTTTCCAAAGAGTTTTCATAAGGTTTCCCTGTGAGACCTCACGCCTGGTCATCCTCCTGTGATGAGCTTCACTCTGAGAGGGCAGCCTGCACGACCCCTCTTGGCATGTCTAACGGACGTATTACACTAGAGTGGACCGCAATTCTAAGACAGCGATGCTATTTCATTACAACTAATGGGTCTAGGTCATCTTTCCCGTGATCTCACTACCTGAAGCAAACTAAGTCAGAATATAAAACTTAACCAAAAAATGAGCGATAGTACCACTACACAACTGAGTGAAAACATACAGCTGCAATTTTTAACGTTAAACATTCAGTATTGCAAGTCTATACTTCTATATACTTTATTTAAACACATTAATAAGTTTTACTTAGAATAATGACAGTATCCTAATGTTTGAGTTTATACACACACACACACACACACACATGCGCGCGCGCGTGCGCTCATGCTCAGTCATGTCTGACTCTTTGCAATCCCATGGATTGTAGCCTGCCAGGCTCCTCTGTCCATGGGATTTCCCAGGCAAGAATACTGGAGTGGGTTGCCATGCCCTCCTCCAGGATATATATACACACATACACATATACTTCACACTGGCCCAGGCATATTTTGTATTTTACTCATCTTAAGATGAATAACGAGGACTTCCCTAGTGGTGCAGTATCTAGGACTCCACGCTCCCAATGCAGGGGGCCCAGGTTCAGTCCCTGGTCTGAGAACTAGATCCCGCATGTGGCAACGATGATTCTGTTACTAAGACCCAGCACAGCCAAACAAATAAATAAATATTTTAAAAATTAATAATAAGATGAATAACCAACATTTCAGTTGTCTATGTGCAAAATGTGGCAGCAATGTTCAGGGAACAGAATTGGAAATTTTAAACTTAGTATGAACTGCTTCGGCATTTTGGAAAAATGAAGAATTTTGTTTTAGATGCCACTGTCCTTCCTCACATTCTGAATAAGAATGTCTATATATTTTGCAAAATAAGATCTAGGGTCTTAAGATCTTGCCCTTGCATCTTTATTTTTAAACTGTGACATAACAGAGAAATCTAAAAATTAAAGTGCCTACCAAACACAAATGTTCTCCCTAATATAAAATAAAATTTACCATTCTAACTAGTTCTACTTATAAACTCAAATTCATTTTCAGAGGTTACTGCTTTCTTCCTAATGTCTCTCTGGAGTTGTGACCAGCTGTTCTTGTTACTTAAATATTTGATAGGAAAACACTTGGAAACAAATGGCTTCCACAGGGGAAAAGGTTGCACCATTTGCCCAAGAAAGAAGGGGGTCATGAATGGTAACTTTGCTGCTCCATCTTTTTAAAAAATATCAAATCATAAGGTACTGATTTCACATATGTAGGAAATCTTTTATAAAAGTCTGACTCTTTAATAGGAATGCTATACTCAGTTTTATTGTTTCTGTTTTAATCCAATATGAATGCTATGGTTGACTTCTTTAAAAGAAAAAATCTCACCCTCAGATCTAAAACTATATGTAGCAGATGAATTAAATCTCCAGTACTTAATATGTACTGTCAAAAAATACATTTTGGAAAACTGTAAACTTTTCTGCTCTGAACTTTCACTGAATCCCCTGCTCCCTGACACTAAAGATCCTAACCTGTTCTCTTTATATTCCTTCGTGGGGTCAACAATCCCAAGAACAGAACATGAAGTGTGGAGACAGGCCAACCAACAAAGGAAACGAACCCCATGACACGTGGTCCCAGTGTGATAAGCAGCATCTTAAATAGGTGTCCAATAGGAAGCAATACCCAGTGATTTCACTTTCATAAACACACACAGACACACCAACACACAGATTATATAACCTGGAAACTGTCAGGAAGTGCACACTGCAGACTGGTAGTGGTCATTTCTTCTGGGGGTTGGAACTAGAAGCAGGGAAGAAATCATAATTTTGTTCCTTTGCATTTTTCAGTATGTTCCACATTTAAACAAAGAACAAAGAAAACAAAAGGAAGATAACTGGCTTTGTTACTGATAGCCATACAATGAAAGGCCTGTGGGTAACAATCATGACAGTGTCCTTGGGCCGAAAATTCCATGGGCAACACCAAAGGCTTTCTCCTGTATCATCTCTCGAGCTTCCTGTGACAGCTCTCCACCATTCTCAGGACAGATCTTCTCAATTTCCTTTTAGATAAACCCGGATAATTATCTCTACAGTGACAAGCAAGTTTTACAACTTTGGTATATTTTGAAAAGGCAGTCACAGCTGCCAAAGAGTTCTTTCCTAAGCCTCAGTATCTTACATTATTAGTACAATGATAATTTGTTTCTTTCCTTATTTCAGGCTAGGAATGTTTTAAATTAGTTTACTACCTTTTAAAACTTATGCCTTTGTTCCTGGGCATTTCCAGCTTTGCCCTTCAATATTCTGTCAGGCTTTCAATCACGTAAAGATTCATTATATCCTCACTGTGTAATTATTCACTGTGCAATTGGTGTTGTCCGTGACTATTCTGAAATATTCATAGTACATTAATTGTTCTACCTGGATAACAGATCTCACCCAGAGCATATTCTGACTAGGGTATCACTCAAGTTTATTACACATCAAATATATCGCCAGCACCAACTAGCATTTTCTTCGTAGCATGGGTATAAAATGCCATAAATGCTCTGATTCCAGAGAAATGAGCCCAACAAAAACACAGGGAAGACCCTGATGCTGAGAGAGATTGAAGGTCAAAAGAGAAGGGGATGGCAGAGGATGAGATGGTTGGATGGTATCACTGACTCAATGGACGTAAGTTTGAGCAAGCCCAGGAGACGGTGGAGGCCAGGGAGGCCTGGCATGCTGCAGTCCATGGGGTCACAGAGAGTTGGACGCGACTGAGGAATGAACAGCAACAATGCAGCAGGTGCCAGATGACTTACCATGATGATGCCGCGACTATGTATCAGTGACACTTTCTGAACACCATCACAAACAAAAAAAAAAGCAATTAAAAAACAAGCATTCTGTCTCGTCTATGCCAGGCACTGTGAATGGAGCATGAGATACAAAGCCATTCAAGCCGACAGCACATCACCCCTGTCCTCAAGGAATGCACAGCCAAACCTGGCCAAACACGCTTTCTGTGTGTCAGGAAGGCAACGCCACTGTGCTGATGGGGACAAATAAGGATGTACTGGACACAGAGTGAGTGACAGTCATCAGAGAAAGCTTCCTGAGGGAGATGACACGTGAGCTGAAACCAGAAGGATGACTGAGCTCAGATACACGGTAGCAGCCGGAAGTGGAAGTCAGTCCACAAATGAACAAATTTCCCTTGAGGAAGATTCGAAACATTTTTGCTCCCAATATCATATTAAGAATGTCTATTTCCTCAGATTTAAACACATACAATTCAACCCCAAAAGAGCCCTTTTAAAAAAATGCAGTTGACATGCAAAAATGTTATCTCATTTTGGGTTTTAATATGCAAATACAGAACTCCTAACTAGTGATTTTATTACCTAAGGAGAGTGAGAGGAAAACTAAAGCTGCAATCACAAGGAAGCAGATTTATAACCGTAGGGGCGCTGGTGGCAGAGGAGGAGATCTGAGAATGTTCCCGCCAAATCCGACATCTTACACGAGTCTGTGGCTTAAAGTTCTCCAGCAAAGATTAGCAGAGTGGATCTAATAATGAGCTTCCCCTAAAAAATGAAAGATTCTCAGTAGCAGGGGAAATTTCTGAAAAGCACATTTTTATATATCAGAACCTTTACAAAGTTTATTTCAGGCTGAAGATACATATATATAATATGCTAACTTATCTGTGCTACTTAAAGTATTAGATTTCCATAAAGCCATATTCAGTAATATTGTAGCGTACTGTTTCATAATCATGGCAGTGATAAATATCATTTCATGATAGAGGATTTAACTACTATTTACTCACTGGATTATCACTTTAATTTTCCTGAATTCTTCATCATATTACCTGAAGCAAATAATCAGAATTTATCGATATGATCAATTCTAGATTTAACTAGGTTAATTATCACTAGATTAATGCTTACTGTTTATTAAAACATTTTTAACTCTGCCTTTAAAAGTTTTTAGTTCCATTTTGATACTGCAAAATAAAAAAAGGATATTGGAAAAGTTGACAACCAATATAGAAGTTTAATATGTGACAAAGGCTTTATGTCAAAGCAGTGAAGAAAGGATGGATTATTTTTAAAAAACAGTGTTGGGGTAATTGCTTAGCAGTTGAGCAAATATTAGGAGAAAGCATGGACGAATTCTTCTATAACCTAGCAGTAGGAAAAGCTTTTCTTAAATAGGACTCAAAATCTAGAAACAACTTGAGAAAAGATAAATTGAACAATGTAAAAAAAATATGTGATTTAAAAATACCAGGACATATAAAAAACAAATGAAAAACGAGTACAATATTTGCAAATATATTATCAGGCCAAGAGTTTCCCACCACTTAAAGAGTTCTCTTAAAAACAGAGAACATACTAGGAGAAGAATGAGCCATGCCCAGGATCTCACAGCAAATTCACATACATGCAAATGGCTCTCGTCTTAAATATAAAGATGCTCAACCTCAGCCATAACAAGAGAAAAATTTTAAATTGAGAAATATCATTTTGTTGGAAGAGGACCTTGAGAGCATGAGATCACCAGTGAACCTTCAAGCTGGACCTGGGCAAAAGCAGGCTCTTCACGCTCCCCCCGACCTGGAACGTACACGCGGCTCACTGCTATTCCCACAGCAGCAATGTTGCTGACCTGACCTCAGGTCTGCCTGCTCGATGCACGGCAAAGCCAATCTACTGATACCAGGTTGTGGTGAAGGAAAACACAGTGTTTATTCATGGGAATCAAGCTAGGAGGACTGGCAGCTAGTGCTCAAAAGATCAGAACTCCCCCATGGCCTTCAGGGATGGATTTGTAAAGGCAACATTAAGGGTCAGAGTTGCAGGCTGCCTGATTAGCTCATGGACATTCTTTCAGTTGGGAGGTGGTGTGGTGACAGGGTGATATTTCAGGAATCACAATCATCAATTTTCTGGTTCTAATCATTCTGGGGTTTACGTGCTGGTGGTTAGCACACAGTCAACATTCTCCATCTGATACAGAGCGTGGGAGACATGGAAGTTTCTGTAGAACGACGCAGGGACATTGTCTATAGCCCTGAGGAGGAACTAAGGAGTTCTTTTCTTTGTTGTATGGCTAAGCTATCATTATTTTGTCTTGCTTATTTTCCTTTGTTTCTGTCTTTTCTCACGTCTCTAAATATTAACCAATTAAATTTGTGCTTTGGAACTTGGGGAAGGCTTAGGAGGCTAAAGCTTTTGTTTTTAATTGGGGTACCGTTACTTTACAACGCATGTTACTTTCTGCTGTACAACAGTGTGAATCAGCTATGCCGCGTGCTAAGTCACTCAGCTGTGTCCGACTCTTTGTGACCCTAGGGACTGTAGCCCGCCAGGCTCCTATGTCCATGGGATTCTCCAGGCAGAACACTGGAATGGGTTGTGGTGCCCTCCTCCAGAGGATCTTCCTGACCTAGGGATCGAACCCACATCTCTTATGTCTCTTCCATTGGCAGGCAGGTTCTTTACCACTAGCGCCACCTGGGAATCCTCAAATCAGCTGTATGTGTACATATATCCCCTCCTTCTTGCGTCTCTAGGTCATCTCAGAGCACTGAGTTCCCTGTGCTAAACAACAGCTTCCCACTAGCTGTCTAGTTCACACATGGTACTGTACATATGGCAATGCTACTTCCTCAATTCACCCTGCCCTCTCCTGAGCTTTTCTATAAACAAGAGGCGGGTGACACAGTAAGAGGCCCCACGGGGTCCTGCTCCGGCTTCAGGAACTGTCTCAAGGATGAGCCTTGCAAGGGTAAGGGATTGTTGAGAACATCTGGATGATATAGGTGACAACTCACTTAAGGCCTCCGAATAAACTTTTCATATTCCGACGGGTGTATGTCGTCATCTATTTGCCTTGTGGCCACCCAAAACAAGCCTTGTAAGTAAGCCCCTTTGCTTATTAAAACCTTCCACCTACCAACCTGGAGCGGTCTGCCTCTTTTTTTGGTCTTCCCCTGTCCTCTGTGAATGAGGGCTAGTTTGCAAACCAGCACTTTCATCCCTTACTATACTGCAAAGAGGTAGACCACTTACTCAGTTGACAATATCCAAATAAACAGACTCTCTCATACACTGTTGATAGGAAGAAAACATGGTGCAACACTGTCGAGAACAACCTACCCACAGGTATCAAGAATTCAATTCTGTCAAAGTTTAATTCGAGGGTTTGACCTCAGTAGTAGGTCACAATCAGTACTATGCTAAATGCTGCCTGGTCCCACCTGTAAAGATTAAAAGCAAACCTGAGAGGATCAAGCTCTTCCCAAGTAACTTAATCCCTAAAAGTCAAAAGCCAAGTGAGACACACAAGCTAACTCATCGCAGTGACTGCTTAACAACCCAGAAAGTATTTACTTCAAGTGAATTTGAAACACAGCAATTTGACTAGTGGGAGATGTTCTCAGGATAAAAAGCAAAGTTAAGAAATCATAAATTGTGTTGAGTAATATTGCTTGCAATAATATTGCTAATGTTAATCTGAAACTATTATGTGTATGCACACACAGTAGAATAAAAGAGATGAGGAATTATTTTAATCAAGATCTCACTATAAAAGATATATGAATATTAAATCTAAGAATTAAAACTCTATAATTCTAAATTTGAATTAGAAACAGTATGAGCATAAAAATGCATTTTTTTCTTCTGAAAAACAAAAAAGCAAAAATATGTTCCTACACATGTCACTAAACCATTCAGGTATGACCTAAATCAAATCCCTTATGATTATACAGTGGAAGTAAGAAATAGATTTAAGGGACTAGATCTGATAGACAGAGTGCCTGATGAACTATGGATGGATGTTTGTGACATTGTATAGGAGACAGGGATTAAGGCCATCCCCATGGAAAAGAAATGCAAAAAAGCAAAATGGCTGTCTGAGGAGCCCTTACAAATAGCTGTGGAAAGAAGAGAAGTGAAAAACAAAGGAGAAAAGGAAAGATATTCCCATCCGAATGCAGAGTTCCAAAGAATAGCAAGGAGAGATAAGAAAGTCTTCCTCAGTGATCAATGCAAAGGAATAGAGGAAAACAACAGAATGGGAAAGACTAGAGATCTCTTCAAGAAAATTAGAGATACCAAGGGAACATTTCATGCAAAGATGGGCTCAATAAAGGACAGAAACAGTATGGACCTAACAGAAAGAGAAGATGTTAAGAAGCGGTGGCAAGAATACACAGAAGAAGTATACAAAAAAGATCTTCATGACCCAGATAATCACAATGGTGTGATCACTCACCGAGAGCCAGACATCCTGGAATGTGAAGTCAAGTGGGCCTTAGAAAGCATCACTACAAACAAAGCTAGTGGAGGTGATGGAATTCCAGTTGAGCTAGTTCAAATCCTAAAAGATGATGCTGTGTAAGTGCTGCACTCAATATGCCAGCAAATTGGGAAAACTCAGCAGTGGCCACAGGACTGGAAAAGGTCAGTTTTCATTCCAATCCCAAAGAAAGGCAATGCTTGAACTACCGCACAATTGCACTCATTTCACACGCTAGTAAAGTAATGCTCAAAATTCTCCAAGCCAGGCTTCAGCAATACGTGAACCGAGAACTTCCAGATGTTCAAGCTAGTTTTTAGAAAAGGCAGAGGAACCAGAGATCAAATTGCCAACATCCGCTGGATCATCAAAAAAGCAAGAGAGTTCCAGAAAAACATCTATTCCTGCTTTATTGACTATGCCAAAGCCTTTGACTGTGTTGATCACAATAAACTGTGGAAAATTCTTCAAGAGATAGGAATACCAGACCATCTGACCTGTCTCTTGAGAAACTTGTACGCAGGTCAGGAAGCAACAGATAGAACTGGATATGGAACAACAGACGTGTTCCAAATAGGAAAAGGAGTACGTCAAGGCTGTAGATTGTCACCCTGCTTATTTAACTTATATGCAGAGTACATCATGAGAAACGCTGGGCTGGATGAAGCACAAGCTGGAATCAAGATTGCTGGGAGAAATATCAATAACCTCAGATATGCAGACAACACCATCCTTATGGCAGAAAGTGAAGAGGAACTAAAAAGCCTCTTGATGAAAGTGAAGGAGGAGAGTGAAAAAGTTGGCTTAAAGCTCAACATTCAGGAAACTAAGATCATGGCATCTGGTCCTATCACTTCAATCGGCAATAGAATGGGGAAAAGTGGAAACAGTGGCTGATTTATTTTTCTGCGGCTTCCAAAATCACTGCAGATGGTGATTGCAGCCATGAAATTAAAAGATGCTTCTCTTGGAAGGAAAGTTATGACCAAAAATAGAACAGCATATTAAAAAGCAAGAGACAATTACTCTGTCAACAAAGGTCTGTCTAGGCAAAGCTATGGTTTTTTCCAGTGGTCATGTATGGATGTGAGAGTTGGACTGTGAAGGAGGCTGAGGGCTGAAGAATTGATGCTTTTCAACTGTGGTGTTGGAGAAGACTCTTGAGAGTCCCTTGGACTGCAAGGAGATCCAACCAGTCCATCCTAAAGGAGATCAGTCCCGAATATTCATTGGAAGGACTGATGTTGAAGCTGAAACTCCAATACTTTGGCCATCTGATGCAAAGAGCTGACTCATTTGAAAAGACCCTGATGCTGGGAAAGATTGAGGGCAGGAGGAGAAGGGGACGACAGAGGATGAGATGGTTTGATGGAGTCACTGACTCAATGGACATGGGTTTGGGTAGACTCTGGGAGTTGGTGATGGACAGGGAGGCCTGGCGTGCTGCAGTCCATGGGGTCGCAAAGAGTCAGACATGAGTGAGCAACTGAACTGAACATATGTCTACTGACAAGGCCCGGAAACAGTTATACAAAGCAGAAGCAGTGAGCCCTTGGCACCCGGATTCTTAAACTTAAATACCATTTCTCACTGAAAGGAACAAAGTTGCTTGGAATAGATAGCTGAGAATGCACTGAGGAGTACAGACAGGTGAAATTTGTGAAGAATGATTCTATTTAACACCAACAGTTGATTGAACATAGTGGGGGAGGAAGAACAAAAAATATAAATTGACTCCAAGGGACAAATCTAAGAAAGTGATTGTGTTATTAACATACAAGATCATCAACATTTGAAATAACTAACTTTGAGTTATTATGTAAGACTACAAAAATCGTGCAGCGTCTTCTTTCTAATGATGCTTCTGACTTCCAGGACCAGGCTTTTACTTTCTTGGCCAGCCCCTTGATGTGGCTAGAGGTCCTGTACGTATACACTACCCACGCCCTATTTGTGCTGAGATGTCCCTCCAACTGCCTGGCCCAAAGGTAATGCTACGCTGTGGGGGATAGGATCTGGCTTCCTAAATGACATGATAAGCAAGCTTTGGTTATACAATGTCTCCAAGATGTATATATGTTTCCTGTCGCTGCACTACCTACCCTATCATGACTAATACAAACCTATAAATGTATGTGTGTGTGTTGTATGTCTATGTGTCTGTATAACCTTTCTGTCCCTACCACATGTTATGCTCTTCTTCCTCTAAGCTTTGGTTAAAGCTGTTTCCCTTACCTAAAAGGCCATTTTTCATCTTTATTCTGACCCACCACTTCATAAGAGTGCAGTGCATGGTGATTCCAGTCCTCATTGTTCCTCTCTTCCCCTACATTCCCAAAGAGGTGCCTTATATGGAAACTGTAGCGTTAACTTTCTGCCACCAAGCACTTAGTGTGTTCTCTTTTATACCGTGATATCGAATGTGAAAGTGAAAGCTGCTCAGTTGTGTCCCACTCTCAGTGACCCCATGAACTGTAGCCCTCCAGGCTTCTCTGTCCATGGAATTCTCCAGGCCAGAATACTGGAGTGGGTAGCCATGCCCTTCTCTAGGGGATCTTCCCACATTGCAGGTGGATTTTTTTACTATCTAAGCCACTGGAGAAGCCCCATACAATGATATTAGTTGTATGTTTATTTCTCCAGATCCTACTTTAAGACTTTTCCTCCATACTTTCAGCAAGTCCAACAATAACTTGTATCTATGCTTTGCTGTGTACCTGGACTGGTGGCCAATCATTGTAAAGAGATGGTGAGTGGGGACCCAGGTGAGGAAAAGTGAGGTGTCTTGGGATACATACTTTAAGGCCCCCATGGTCAGAATTGTTCAAACACTGACTCTGAACTGCAAATAGTTACTATTACTTCAAACCCAGGGTAAAGGATATGGAACGGTGAGAGGTCAGACTGGAAAGGCAGGTGGGTGGGTGGCTTGATCATGGAGAGCTGGGATGTCCTGATGTGGAGTGAGACACTGTCCTCCAAGTAAAGTGAAGCCAAAATGCACTGTGGGCCTGGGGAGGGATGTGATTTCAAATGGCTGTGTCAGAATGACTGACTTCACATCAGCCTGGAGAATGGGCTACAGAAACTGAGGTCAAGAGGCCGGGTCAAGACAGGGATGTGTTTTTTGTTTGTTTGTTTGTTTTCATTTATTTTTATTAGTTGGAGGCTAATTACTTTACAATATTGTAGTGGTTTTTGTCATACATTGACATGAATCAGCCATGGATTTACATGTATTCCCCCATCCCAATACCCGCCCCCCCCCACCTCCCTCTCCACCCAATTCCTCTGGGTCTTCCCAGTGCACCAGGCCCAAGCACTTGTCTCATGCATCCAGCCTGGGCTGGTGATCTGTTTCACCCTAGATAATATACATGTTTCCTCTACATAGAAAACCCTAAAGACTCTACCAGAAAATTACTAGAGCTAATTAATGAATATAGTAAAGTTGCAGGATATAAAATTAACACACAGAAATCCCTTGCATTCCTATACACTAACAATGAGAAAACAGAAAGAGAAATTAAGGAAACACTACCATTCACCATTGCAACAAAAAGAATAAAATACTTAGGAGTATATCTACCTAAAGAAACAAAAGACCTATACATAGTATAAAACCTATACATACTATAAAACACTGATGAAAGAAATCAAAGAGGACACAAACAGATGGAGAAACATACCGTGTTCATGGATTGGAAGAATCGATATTGTGAAAATGGCTATACTACCCAAAGTAATCTATAGATTCAATGCAATCCCTATCAAGCTACCAATGGTATTTTTTACAGAACTAGAACAAATAATTTCACAATTTGTATGGAAATACAAAAAACCTCGAATAGCCAGGGATGTGTTTAGACCGGTCTATCCATGGCATTAGCAGTGAGAATCAAAAAGACGATTACTCACAAGAGATCAAGGTGTCTTCCCTGCAAACACCCTCTGTGCTTTTCCAGTCTTCTGACTTTAGTGAAGCTTTCAATGGCGAAGTCAAAGATCTCTCTTGGTAAATGTCACATTGCACTTGAAAATATGTGGGTTATTTTCAAATATCTTTTGATACTGCTCTCTAACATAATTCCACAGTAATAAGAGAACACATTCTGTATGATTTCAATACTTGTAGAAATGAAATTTTTGCACCTGTTCATATGTCCCTGGATATGTTACAGAGTCTCCTACTTTATAGTCTATGGGAACTTAAATAGGGTTTGTATCATAATGTGTGAAAATTGTATCAATCTTAATTATATTGAATTGATTCATAGTGCTTTTCAGGTCTATTATATCCTTCTACTTCTCTGTATATTTGTTGTATTAATTTTTGAGAGTTTGATACTGAAGCTTAAACTAAAAACCTTAATTTATCTACTTAAAAATAATTGTACTATATAGTGGAACTATATATAACCTTGTTCTATATTTTCCAAGTCTCCTGTAAATGTGTTGCCATATTTTCATAATTTAAAAAAAAAAAAGAGATCAAGGGTTAAGGATTGAGAGGGTGAGAAAGAATCAATGGAGGAAGATCAAGAGGGCCACCACTTTCTGCCTGACCTCCTGGGTCTGTCACAGGCTGTTGACAGTACACCCAGGTCTTGATGACTGAGTAAGGATGCTGCATATGGAAAAGAGAAGGACAGCAAGAGCTGAAGAGAACGGTCCCTCAACAGGGTCAATGTAATGGGAGAAAAGCTCTTTTCAGATGACTCTGACATGTGGCTAGAGTCGGAAGTCATCATAAACCTTGTAATTCAGTTACTTCAGACAATACTTAAAAACTGTGATACTCAGAATACTCTGCTGAGAAAGGAAGAGTTGACAAGATATCCCCTCGAACTCCAGCTAGAACTCACTCTGTGGTCTGCCTGGTCCTAGCCCCTGTCTCAATCAGAAAGAACTGGCAGCTCATCAAGACAGCAACATGGAATCTCATCAAACTCAACTGAAAGGAGCTACAAATCTGGATGTGGTGGGGCGGGGGGCTGTTACAAAACAAGGGAAAACAGCAGCACTTGGACAAAGAGAAAATACATGGCTTCTAGAAACTACAGAGATAGAAACTTTTGAAGATGATAAATCTGGCATTTGTTGTTCCAAAGGTTAGAAAGAAATGGCACATTTGCAAAATGTAAGTTTATATTGAACGCTTTTCCAGCCAGGCATTACTGGAAATCATAATCGTTGATACATTATTTCTCAGCACAGAGAACTCTATTAGAGACACAACCAAACTGTGTGGGAAACGTCTTTCATGAGCTGATGGTTTGCACATTTCCTGAAAGCCCACAGTGAGACAGCACTAGGCAAACTCCGGGAGCCTGAATTTCATGGTGGCAGCGAGTGACAAAGACGTGCATTAACTGCACATAAACAGCTGGGCGCTAAACAGTTTGAAAGAGTGCAAGTGACTCCAGTAAGAGCTGGTGCCATCAATCAAAAGCAAGGTTTCCTGTTGCAACGCAGATCGTCCAAGGTGCAATATGGAATCCACCTTGGAAAATCTCTCATCTCCTTCCCTCTACTGGCAGAGAGAGTGAGGCTCACGGAGGTCAGGGCTTTCCCAAATTGCACAGTAAATTAGTGACAGAACTGTCATTATAATCCAGGGGCTGTGAGTGCCTCCCAGGGTCGAATCCTGAGCAGCTTTCAGAAGGAAAAAAATGGAGAGAAAGTAGGTGTACATGCGTGTTTTGTGTGTGATAGAGCTGACAAACAGGGCTATCCATTTGCAAATATCATCTCCAACATGCTCAAAGACTGAGGCAATAGTACGTATCAGGATTTGTTGTATAAACAGATGACAGTGACACAGGGGATGGGAAAAAACTATTAGGATAATGAGTGAAGTGGGCTGTGAACAACTAATGGAGAACAACACTCTGGGACCTTAATTTCAAGAAATTACATTACTGGAAGCCATTTCAAAATTACCATAAGACGTGCTTTATAAAATCAAAACTTATTTTGTTGAGAAATTTTGCTTCTTCATGTAGGACAGACTAAAGACGGGAGAAGCCAGAGTAGCGAGAAAGGCAGAAATAGGGCTGTCGCTGTTAGCTGGGAATCAGCCAGGGGTACGACTGGGACACAGGAGGCAAACAGTCGTCATAGAAGAACTGGATGAAGGGATCAGTGAGTAAAGCCGATGATACTGTGCAGGACTCTCGGGGGCTTCTGGGCACAAGGCCTTTGTCCCTCATTTCTGATTATAGGAAACAGCCTTCATTCAGCTGCAGGACCTTCTGTAAGTTCCAATAGGCAGATTCAAGCAGTTGTTAATTAGGGAAGGCAGGAATAGACAGACCAAGGAGAAACAAACAGTCAAGGGCAGCCTTGGGGCAAGGTCCTATTCCCCCATCAGCGGATACACATAACAATATTTTTTAGCTGTTTTACAGATGCTGAAATCCCCTTTAGGTGGGAGAAGTTCCGGTATGCTGCCTGCAAACATGTAGACCCCAGACCAGTTAAACCTGAAGGCTGGCAACACTGACTCCATTTTGACCACCAACCCATGAGAACAATGTCCACAAGCTGATCATGCCCTCTTTTATTATAAAACTTGTCACTACCTTCACCAAGTGTGGACACTAGGTTTTGAGGGCATTAATCTGCTCTGTCTCCCTTCGCCTGGTAAAGCGATAAAGCTATCCTTTTCTACTTCACCTAAAACTCTTTCTCCAAGACCTGATTTGGCACTACTGTACAGAAAGGAGCTTTCCTGGTGGTGAAGTGGTTAAAAAAAAAAAAAAACCCGCCTGACAATGCAGGAGACAGAGGAGATGCAGGGTTGGGAAGATCCCCTGAAAGAGGAAATGGCAACCCACTCCAGTATTCTTGCCTGGGTAATTCCATGGAGAGAGGTGCCTGACAGGCTACAGTCCATGGGGTCAAAAAGAGTCAGACATGACTGAGTGATTAAGAACACACACACATGCATGTACAGAGAAGCTGAACTTTCGGCATTACCTGGTGATTTTACTCAATATTCAAGGACAAAAAGAAAATTTCATATCTAAGAATACAAGGTCCTAAGTCAAATAAAATAATGGTAGTAAAAATTTGGATTGTGGACAAACAACATAAACTTCATTTTTAATATACTTTATTTTAGGTGGCAAAGGTCTAAAAGACAGAAATGGTATGGAACCAACAGAAGCAGAAGATATTAAGAAGAAGTGGCAAGAATACACAGAACTACACAAAAAAGATCTTCCCGACCAGATAATCATGATGGTGGAATCACTCACCTAGAGCCAGACATCCTGGAATGCGAAGTCACATGGGCCTTAGGAAATATCACTATGAACAAGTGACGGTAATGGAACTAGTGGAGGTGATGGAATTCCAGATGAGCTATTTCAAATCCTAAAAGATAATGCTGTGAAACTGCCACACTCAATATGCTAGTAAATTTGGAAAACTCAGCAGTGACCACAGGACTGGAAAAGGTCAGTTTTCATTCCAATATAAAGAAGGCAATACCAAAGAAGGCACAAACTATCACACAGTTACACTCATCTCACATGCTAGCAAAGTAATGCTCAAAATTCTCCAAGCCAGGCTTTAACAGTACGTGAACCATGAAATTCCAGAAGTTCAAGCTGGTTTTAGAAAAGGCAGAGGAACCAGAGATCAAATTGCCAACATCCACTGGATCATCGAAAAAGCAAGAGAGTTTCAGAAAAACATCTATTTCTGCTTTATTGACTATGCCAAAGCCTTTGACTGTGTGGATCACAACAAACTGTGGAAAATTCTTCAAGAGATGCGAATACCAAACCACCTGACCTGCCTCCTGAGAAATCTGTATGCAGCTCAAGAAGTAACAGTTAGAACTGGACATGGAACAACAGACTGGTTCCAAATCGGGAAAGGAGTACATCAAGGCTATATATTGTCACCCTGCTTACTTAACTTATATGCAGAGTACATCATGAGAAACGCTGGGCTGGATGAAGCACAAGCTGGAATTGAGACTGCCCAGAGAAATATCAATAACCTCAGATATGCAGATGATACCACCCTTATGGCAGAAAGCAAAGAGGAACTAAACAGCCTCTTGATGAAAGTGAAAGAGGAGAGTGAAAAACTTGGCTTAAAACTCAACATTCAGAAAACTAAGATCATGGCATCTGGTCCCATCACTTCTTGCCAAGTAGATGGGGAAACAGTGGAAACAGTGGCAGACTTTATTTTGGGGGGGCTCCAAAATCACTGCATATGGTGACTGCAGCCATAAAATTAAAAGATGCTTGCTCCTTGGAAGAAAAGTTATGACCAACCTAGGTAGCTTATTAAAGAGCAGAGACATTACTTTGCCAACAAAGGTCCATCTAGTCAAAGCTATGGGGTTTTTCCAGTAGTCATGTATGGATGTGAGAGTTGGACTATAAAGAAAGCTGAGCACCAAAGAATTGATGCTTTTGAACTGTGGTGTTGGAGAAGACTCTTAAGAGTCCCTTGGACTGCAAAGAGATCCAACCAGTCCATCAGTCCTGGGTGTTCATTGGAAGGACTGATGTTGAAGCTGAAACTCCAATACTTCAGCCACCTGATGCAAAGAACTGACTCACTGGAGAAGACCCTGATGCTGGGAAAGATTGAAGGTGGGAGGAGAAGGGGACAACAGAGGATGAGATGGTTGGGATGGCATCACCGACTCAATGGGACATGAGTTTGGATAAACTCCGGGAGTTGGTGATGGACAGGGAGGCTTGGAGTGCTGCGGCCCATGGGGTTGCAAAGAGTCAGACATGACTGAGTGACTGAACTGAACTGAAAGGTCTCCCAGGTAGGGATATCATATAAAGAAGGAGAAACAAAAATTCAATTATAACATTAATGTTCGGGGCCAGATACAGAAATGTGAGAGAGAGGGCTATATATTAAACTTTTCTGAATGCTCCAAATACTTGAATTTCTATACTCTATAAAAAATACAGATTTTGAAAACTTAACTTGGTTGAACAGAGAAAAAGTTATTTTGGTCAAAATATCACTTATTTTATGCCAGTAGCTTTTAAAAATTGGAAAACAATACAAGCCTTCCTTACACTCATCAGATACTAAGGAACCATCCTCAAGATTATCAGAAATCGCCTATAGCTCCATGAGGCTAATGTTACCCTTTATGGGACATAAAGCTGCCTTAACATCAGGCTTATTACAGAAGGCAGCTTGGAAAGACATATTTGCCCTGCTTAAGCCTTTAAAAACTTATAAAAATAGCAAACGCATCTCATCTGGCTCTACTGAAATAACACCCCTGCAAAGGAAAAGCATTTCAACGAGCCTGAAAAACAAATGCCTCTCCAGAGATCTGGCCCCTCTTTGCAGAAAAGACTTTTTGTCAAAGCTCTCGGGGAGTTTTATGTAGAACCAGATGGGGCAAATTTTTCCTTTTATTGTCTTCACCTCTAATTGATGGGTATCCAGAGAGAGCCTGACTCATAAAGTGCACAGAACCATCGTCGTCTGGTTTCCCTTAAGTTCTTTTCAAGAGGTTTATTTTCCGGAAGTCTACCCCATTGACAAGAATGGAATCAATGCAATTAAAATGAACAAATCACTTTGAAAATCACCACCTCTAATTTCTACAATGAGCCTCCTCTTAAAAATCCATGAAGGCTTTTACTGCAGTCTACTTTTCTCCACGGAAGTCAAATCGCCGCAAATTCGTGGAAACTTAGATAAGCTGGAGATAAATCAGGCTTGGGGATCAATGAGTGAAACAACTCTTGAAAGTCCAACCTTTGTCCCCAAATCCTACCTTTGGGGACAAACACTGCCAATTTCAATGATTCTATTACTGGACATCATTGACTGGTTTGCACTTCCCCTCAACATTGTTGGGCTTCCCTGGTGGCTGAGACAGTAAAGCGTCTGCCTGCAATGCGGGAGACCCGGGTTCAATCCCTGGGTCGGGAAGATCCCCTGGAGAAGGAAATGGCAGCCCACTCCAGTACTCTTGCCTGGAAAATTCCATGGACTGAGGAGCCTGGTAGGCTATAGTCCATGGGGTGGCTAAGAGTCAGACAGGACTGAGCGACTTCACTTTCTTTCAACACTGTTGCTCAAGACAACCCACAAAGGAAAGAAACAAACAAGTGAACAAAGAAATATGTATAACTAGTAAATATGATCTGTGCCTGGCTCACTAGCCCATGGCACTTGGCACTGCAGTATATGTACATGTACATGTGCTATTTCTCTCAGCCCTTCCATGGAAGACTAAATGAAAATGCTGGGAGACTAAGGTGGAATGGAGTTGGTGGGTAAGTATTCATCTTCATTGTCCTTGTTTGGATAATTCTGGAATCTGACAGATCCTTGGTGTTTACTGATGTGATTCAGCCTCTGCAGCCTGGTGGCAAACCATTCCGTGAAAACAAACCTTATTGACTTCCTTCCTTTTCCCTGCCTCACTTCTCATACCCCTATCAATGCTCCCTGGATACCGCTTAAATGAATACCTGCATTTAGAGTTTGCTTTGTGGTGAACTAAAATAGGTTATTACAACATATGTCTACAGAAGCTTATGTGAGGAATGGATCAGGGAATGCAGAGCATGCCTCAATCCTACTAACTTCCCTGAAAGTGGATCCTAAGCAGGTAAGAAGCAACCCAGAGGGTAACAGTGAGTGAGTACATGTGCCTGCCATTTAACTTTCTGCCTTATCACCAAAAAGTATTCTGACAGGTGAGGCTACGGATTTCCTCCACCCATTCCTTTCTTTTGCCTAGGTGTCACAGGTAATCAAAAGCAGGTCATGAGGATGTTCTCATACAAATCAAAGCCAAAGGTGTTATGCATAATTTTACCTTAAAGGAGGTATTTTCCTTGGCACACAGTATGAACTTTAGGTTTGATCCTCAAACCTGATATCTTCCCAGAACTGCCCCAAATTACCAACTTTCACAGAAACTCATTTGTATGTAAGAGAATTCAAGCTTTGAAAACTTAACATTAGCTTACCATTTTATATTTGCATAAGTCAAGCAAAATTTATGTCAAGTATAGGCTAATAGTCTTTACAAGTATCAAAGAAACATGTTCAAAGTCTATAAACTTCATCAGAGATTAACATGAAACTAGAAACACATCTGAAGGAAAGTCTTCCTTAGACAGGTGAGGGTTTTTTTGGCATTGTTTTCCATCCATCTGGAGATTTACAATCTATCAGGAAAATCAGACTGCTTCGTAGCTGCTTGTGGACAGAATGGGCAGTGGGCAATTTTGGTCCTTATGCTTGATTACATGGTTGCCCCTTTACAAGGGACACAGATGCTCCCAGCTATGGCTTTTTCTTCCAAGTCTTTCTCCTCTGGCTGAACTTCACACAAATCGAAGTGAAATTTATCTGCTTAATTTAATACTCACTTTGCTCAATTCATTTATCATTGTTTGGCTGATTTCTTTCCAAGTGGCAGATATCTGGGCGTAAATATTTTCTATTCCACATGTAAATACGTAGCCCTGGGTAACTTTCACCAGGGATGGCATTAAGCCATGTGAAATGATGGACTGTTTTCCTTCACATTACCTTCCTCCAGGTAAACTACTGTGTAGATTAGTAACCGGTTTTCCTTGATTTATTTTTGAAGGTTACTCCATATTCCTTTACACAGTGCTTTTCAATGAATTATGCATGCTGTTAAGGTCCAACACCCAGCAAAGGATGTGGACTATAATTTCTCCTCTTGTGATTTACATTACACCACCATAAATGACTTAAACTCCTAAATTTTTCATTCAGAAGATACAGTTTGATACTCAAATGGGAGATTTTGAAACCACCTGATAATGTTGCAGTTGAGTACTGTTAATTTCACTTCAAAACTGGTATTTCCATGTGTCTTCATTATAACCCATATATACAAACCAGGACATAAACATGTCCTGTACAGGACATGACCTCAAAATGTAAAATCTAAAATATGAGCACTGCCTATCGCTTTTGTATCTGAAACAATAAAGTATTGAATAAGTTGAGAATTTAAAAAAGAAAGAGGGATGAATAGAAAAAGAATAAAATGGATAAAAAGAGCCTAACTGCTAGATATGCTAGTTTTAATTATCTTAAGTTGCCCTGTGGAGCTCATTGAGCACATCTAAAGAACATTTTGTGAAACTTTTATCTCCTTAATGCTTCACTGAATTTTGCCTTAGCTGGTACCTGTTATTTTTCACATTTCTCTCCTATGTAATTTTCTCCTTCAGTTATTAAAATCATAACCTAAAAAAACAAGGAGGCCTTGGAGATCCCCAACCTAGTGATTCTCAAAGTGTGATCCTCTGACCAGCCTCATTAGCATCACCCAGTCCCTGTCCAGGCGAGACATAATGAACCAGAAACTATCGAGGTAGGAGACCGGATTCACCCATCTATTGCAGTCAGTCCTTCAGGAGATTCTGATGTCTGCTCCAGTTTGAGCCTTCCCAAAATTTGCGCCCAAACACTGTCTCACGCCGTCTCTGCTCATCTCACACCAGCCACTGCTGGCCAGACAGTGGCCACACCCGGCCCTACTAGTTTCTCCCTTTCCTCCTGGTCTCCAACCATCTATAGATCAGCTTGTCCTTCACATCCCCACAACCTCACATGTGGAGATAGGGCTGGTTAATGCTGCAGTGGGAAGCCTTTGACCAGTGGGATGAGAGCTGACAGATGAATGTTTCCGAATCCAGGTCTTGGACGAAAAGTCTGAGGCATGTTCTAAACAGCTCTCCATGAAGTGATGACCAACTCAAAGAAAGGCTTTTTACTGGTCCGCCCTCCTGCCTTGCTTTAAATCCCCTTATTCTTCCCCTTCTTCTCTGAGATGACTTCCCAAATAAAGTGCCTGCATATAAACAAGGTGGAGGAAATCTAGCCTCCTAAGAAGCAAACTCTTATCTTAACTGGAGTATAACTGCTTTGTGTGTTCAGTTGTGTCCAACTCTCTGCAACCCCATGGACTGTAGCCCACCAGGCTCACCTGTCCATGGGATTTCCCAGGCAAGAACACTGGAGTGGGCTGTCAGTTCCTTCTCCAGGGGATCTTCCCAACCTAGGGATTGAACCTGTGTCTTCGACATCTCCTGCACTGGCAAGGGCGTTCTTTACCACTGAGCCAAAATATCACTGGCGTTCCTGTTTAGGGGCGCCAATCAAAAAAGAGTCAGAAAAGCCCTCTGGAAAAAGGGAAGGGAGTCTGTGGTTCCCATTTACCATTGCAGGGATTTGAGTTGGTGGTACTTTAGCTGTTCTTCCCTTCTCCAACCATCTCCATCAAAAAAAAAAGTGAGGTTTAAAGTGAGATTTGCATTCTTAAATAAAGCAAACAGAGAAGGTTTACAATTCCAAATAGGTCCAGTCTGTAGTTATTATTGGAATATTTATAAAAAGAGGGGAATATTTCCACATTTCAACTGGGAGTAGTCAGTCTGAGTAACTATATGGTACAACTTGTGACTCACTGGTTCCATAAAGCACTGACTTCCATACACATGTTTTTGTGTATGTGTGTGGGGGGAACTATCTAGTCTTTTCTGCCCTAAAAAAAAAGAGTAAATTCTTGTAAAACTCGAGCTTAACTAGAAACAGAAGCAGCTGATGCCAACCTTGCTATTAACTTAATGCATCACAAAATGACTTCACTTAAGTGCATTTTGTGTCTATTGTCTAACATCTACAGTATGATCATAACAATGCATATCTTAGAGAAGGAAATATTTCTCTTTTTGGAAGATAATTCTGCCCTCAATCATGAATACTGCTTTAAAATTCATACTTACATTCTGTTCTATGTTATTTTTCTAAATACTTTTCAACCGACACAGAAAGAAAATGTTTTAAAACATCACAATGAAAAGCACTACATTGGAATCCCATAAGATAGTTCCACTAAGGTAATGTTCTGTTATGTTACTTTATTTTTTTTCTTTTTAATATTTATAAACATACATTTTAAAAATATATACAGTATCTGGAAGAATCATTTTTAAATGACATATTTAGCTTGGCAATATATTTGAATGAAATAGTGGTATAAGATGCATTACTTTAGTCATTCATTTACATGAATAGGTTTGGAACAAATAATATTCTTAAATAAATTGTACATAAATTATGCATTTCCAGTAAGTCCAAATAAGTCCAAGTTTTTTCCATCTTTTTCACAGGAAATCTTCTACCTTTTACATTTCTTAAATTAGCAGAATTAAAAGGATGTGAAATTATAAAGCTGCAGGAAAACATGATCATTTAAGGGTTTAATTAATTTCTTGTTATTAAAATTATTTCTCTTAGAGGACTTCCTAATAAATTTTTAATTTATTTCTTTGGAGGCATTGCATAAATATTATAAAGTATTCTTTCTCTGTTATATAGCCATTAAGTAGATATTAGGAACTTTTAATGAGCCTTTACCATCAAAAATGTTGGATATCACAAAAGACATTTAGGAAATAAATGAGGCTGGTTGTAGAAGGCTTTGTGCAAATAGGATTAAAAAATAACTTCCTCATTTTCCAGGCTAGAGATACTCCCTATTAAGTCCAGCTGGAGGGGTCAGTATGACTCATGTATATTTTACAGAAGTCAATTTGATAGGAAGCCAAGTTAACATAGAAGTCAACCACAGACACACACACACACACACACACACACAGAAGTGCATGAATATGTATCCCTCATTATACTTACAAAGTATACTTACAAAGGCTATTTACCAAAGTTTACTTCCATAACAAGATGAAGCTGAGTTCCTCTGTTGCTATAGACAATATTGTAAAATGAATTCTGTCATTTTTGCAAACACTATAATGTTACTTTAAGACTTCAATTAAAGGTATAGGCTTGATACATCCATACAATGGATACTGCTGAACTATAAAAAAGGAAGGAACTCTTTTTTTAATTATTCTCCTTTTCAAAGCCTGCAGTGGAGTTGGGAATCTGTATTTTTATTTTATTTTTGTTATTTTGGCTGCACTGCTGGCTATGTGGAATCTTGTTTCCCCAACCAGGAACCAAACCTGCAACCTCTGCAATGGAAGCACAGAGTCTGAACCACTGGACCACCAGGAAGTCCCCAAAAAAGGAAGAAACTCTTGATTTAAGCCACAACATGGATAAACCTAAAATGCATTTTGCTAAGTGAAAGAAATCAAACACAAACGGCCACAAACTGTATGACACCATTTATGTTACATTCTATCATAAACTATCTGGAAGCTAAACAGATTCGGATTTGTGGTTGCCAACAGTTGGTTGGGGGGGTTGGGGGGAAGATGGGATGTCTACAAAGTGCCTAATCAAAGGGATTTTAGCGTGAAGAAACTGTTCTGTAGGCTACTTTGTTGATAGACACACAACCCCATACATTTCCACACCACCAAGAATGAACTTCAGTTCAGTTCAGTTAAGTCGCTCAGTTGTATCCGACTCTTTGTGACCTCATGAATCGCAGCACGCCAGGCCTCCCTGTCCATCACCAACTTCCGGAGTTCACTCAATCTCATGTCCATCAAGTCGGTGATGCCATCCAGCAATCTCATTCTCTGTCGTCCCCCTCTCCTCCTGCCCCCAATCCCTGCCAGCATCAGGGTCTTTTCCAATGAGTCAACTCTTCGCATCAGGTGGCCAAAGTATTGGAGTCTCAACTTAACCATATGCAAATATTTATTTCATTTTTTTACAGCTTTATTTATAATCGATATCCCAAGAACTACATATAAGTAACATACAGTTTGATGAATCTGAACATATGCAAACACTCAGGGTATACCATCACCACAATCAAGGAAGTAGTTGTATCCAACATCTCCCAAACTTTAAAAAAGTCAATCTGGATAGTAGGAGATCCACAAATGGAAGCAGATGGTAACAAGCAGGTAGTAAGCAGAATTCTAAAACAGTGCCTGGACTTCCTACCTTAAAGCCTGGGGCTGGGATATGGGGCCATCTCACACCCACAACTGTGCTGTTACGTGTCAAATGGCATTTTCCAGATGTAATTAAAATTACTAGAAAACTGACTTTCAGTTAATCAAAAGACAGATTTTTCTTTTTTTTCAGATAGATCTAATCACATGAGCAATTTAAAAGCAAAGAATTTTCTCCAGCTGGTAATGGAAGTTAGATTCTAGGTAGACGAGAGGTTCCAGGCCGACTTTGAAGCAATAGATCACTGCTGGCTTTGACGTCTGAGGGAGCTGCATTCAAGGACTGGAAAGTAACTACTGGGAGCTGAGAGTGACCCCAGCTGTAAGCCCACAATGAAATGAAGACTTTCAGTCTCAACAGTTGCAAGAAACTGGTGTCTACTAAGAACCAGAATGGGCCCGGATGTGGGTTCTTCACAGAGCTTCCAGACAGGAGCCCAGGATCTTGACATCTGCCTCGGGAGACTTTAAGGAAAGAGTGGATGCAGGCCATCTGCATTGCTGACCTATCCCACCGTGAGCTAACAAATGCATATTCTTTTGCCGCCACTAGGCTGCAAACACAGCTACACAGCTAACACAGCAACAGAAAACTAATGCACCGCATTACAAATGCACCACGTATACTCACCGGAGACGGTGGGGGATAAAATGAGCTGACCTACATAACTTCGGAAAACAGTGCTCTGACTGGCTACTGAAGATTAAAGCCAAAAAGAACTACACGCAAACACTGTACTCTACTGGGTAAGTTTTGTTTCTCACAGGAATACAGGCGAGCAATTCTGAAACTACTTCATATGCATACTAGGATGAAACAAGTAAATAACGTGTACAGTGTTGGAGTCAAGTTTCTCACTATTCCAGGAAGAATTTACAAAAATCCAAGGGGAAAGGCTAGAATGTAGGTTATAGATATAAACTCACATTTCTAGATAAGACACAAATAAAAATAGGTGTGAATGCAGACGTGAGTTAGTACACATTGATTTCCTAGCTCTGTTCTTCAAATGAGCCTAAAATTAGTGACGTCCCAACAGCAAGAGTGAATATATCCACAAAGCAGTATGATCAAGAACCCTGCTTCCTACAATGCCTTGTGAATTTTGTAACCCAGAGGTTGATAGCATTCTCTCATGTGGGTGGCAGGAGGGCTAAGGTACAATATATCTCAATAAATGATGCTCGTTATGGAAACTAAGAGCATCAAGAGGGGGGAATGAAGAAGGAATTCATAGGGCCTGGACTCCATCTCAGGCCTGTCTGTGCTGATCGTGCGCGGCCACCTCTCCAGTGGACTCTGAACTCTGTGCTTAGCGCCTGTGGGAATGACAATGGAAGGATAAGACCCCCCTCTGGGCAGGGGAATCTTGAAGAACAGACACTAATCACCCCTGCCTCCGGACACTATCTATCAGAATGTAAGCACAGGCTTATCAGTTATTAACTATTTGGAATGTAACTGCAGGCTTATTGATTATTGACTGTTTGAACACATAACACGTGAATGATGGGGTTATTGTAGTTGTATTTACCCTTCCTTTGTTTATGTAAGTCTCAAGGGAATTGGGGTAGTGGGTTTGGACACATGGGGTATAAAAGATTTTCACAAATGCTGGTCGGGGCCCTTGGCTAAGAGGAGACTCTGCCTTGGGCCCGCCGGTGTAATAAACTGCACTCCACTATCAAAAAAAAAAAAAAAGAGTGAATATATCTGGTGCCCAAATCTTAATCTGCAAATATCATTTTCTTTTTTTAAAAAACTTTTTTTGATATGGACCATTTTTACAACAGTGCTTCTGTTTTGTGTTTGGGGACTTTCTGGCCCTGACACCTGTGGGCTCCTCGCTGCCCAACTAGGGATCCAACCTGCACCCCCTGCACTGGAGGCGAAGTCTCAACCACTGACCACCAGGGAATTCTCTGAGTATCATTTTCCAATAAAAAGAGCCAGGGATTTGGAGAGATGGCTCACTTTGAACTGTGTCAGGAATTACACATAATGAGACTGGGAAATCTTATAGTGCCAGGAAATAAGGAAGTGTTTAAACAAAACAAGAAAAAAAAAAAATGGAGACATGTTATGAGGAACAGGAGTCATCTCAAAGAGCCCACAATGACCAAAGTTGAAACAAACTTAGCAGTAAATATTGATATTATTGGACTATAACCCAAATAATAAAATTAATACCCATAAGTCTGTACTGATTAATAAATGATTAAATATATAAATAAACACAGGGAAAGAGACAACCTTCCTCACAGAATTCTGAATAATGAATGTAGAAGGAATGAAGGATATGCAAAAATCACCTTTAGAACACGATACTCATTACTGCTGTAGGCAAAAATCCATGGCAGAATGCTAAAATTAGGAGCAGGACTTTTAGGAGAAAGAGAGTGCATACATGGCCTCCAAGCATCTCCAGCAAAATACTGATCAATTACTGAGGTGCTTTTAACTTAAACCCACAAAATCTTTGATGCTCCTCTGCCTGGGAGGTACACCGTGTTCCCTGTGACTGTGGGCTGGTCTTAGTGAATTGCTTCTTATATACAGATTATGGAAACTGAGAAAACAGTGGAGAAAACTGGCAGGTACCACTCTAACCAGGTGATCAAGATAACCATCTCTGTTTCACCAAAACTGACCTCAAAGACCCTGGTTTTACTTTTCACAGTGACCTATCCTTGAATAAAAACAAGGAAGAATATTCTGGCGTGTCGCCTTGACTGGGCTCAGGGATGTCCAGATCCTGATAAAACATCACTTCAGGCTGTGCCTAACAGGGCGTGTCTGAGCAAGGTTAGCATTTAGGATAGTAGAGTGCATAAAGAGATACAGCCTCACCAATGTGGGTGGACACCATCTAATCCACTGAGGGCCAAATGGAACAAAAAGGAGAAGGAAGGGCAAATTCTCCCTCTCCTTGATCTGGGACACCTTTCTTCTCCTGCCCTCAGACCCCAGAACTCCTGGTGGAGCTATGGCCTTTGAACTCTAGTCTCGCAACATCAGCTCCCCTGGGTCTCAGGCCGTCAGTTACAGACTGAGTTACACCACTGGCTTCCCTGGGTCTCCAGCCCACAGAGAGCAGCAGATGGTGGGCCTTCTCGGTCTCTAGAAACACGTGAACCAAGTGAGCCAATTCTTATAACCAATCAATCTCTAACACACATACACACACACACACACACACTATTCTAACACACTCACACACACACACTCACCTGAGTCTCTGGAGAACCCTAATAGAATTTTCACATACTACCTTGCATGGTCTTCCTCTTCATGTGTGCGCATGCTAAGTCACTTCAGTCATGTCTGATTCTTTGGGACTCCACAGACTGTAGCCCACCTGGTTCCTGGGTCCACAGAACTTCCCAGGCAAGAATACTGGAGTGGGTTGTCTTGCCCTCCCCAAGGGGATCTTCCAAATCCAGGTATTGAACCCACATCTCTTGCATCTCCTGCATTGGCAGGTGGGTTCTTTACCACTAATGCCACCTGGGAAGCCCCTTCATCTTCATACATGCATATAAATTTAGATCCCAGACAAAGAGATTGACAACCTGAGTCTGTGGAATCAGAGACATCTTGCAATTGGAAATACATGTGTATGAGCCATATTTTTCTTCTGAAAAGAAATTTCATTCCTTCTCAATCCAGGCATCAGATACCCTTAAAATGTTTAAAAAAAACAAAACAACAACAAACAGTAGTATGGAGGATAGCCATTTTTTCTTTATTTATCTCAAGATAATCGAGTGTTTCTGCAAAGAAAATACTTGATGTTTAAGTGGAATAAATGAGTATTTGAAAGACATAAAGTATTTAAATTACTTGACACTATACTGAAAATAATGATTCTATCTGGATTTGAGACACAAATGATTCTCCAAATTCGAGCGTCTAGTTAAGCCAAAATAATAGTGGCTACTACCATTTATAGTCAATTCATTTACAGCTCAATATAGAATTTTTTATGCATAGTTTTATCCTCATAAATAGAGTAGGTCTGTGGCCTGGTTTATCCCTGCTGTCCTAGCATATTGTTTCATCCTGTCTGGTTTGACACTCGTCCTGGATTTTTCATATTTTAATAAGGTATTACTTTAATACGTTCACCCACATGAGCTGGGCTAGATTTGGTAGAGCTGCACTGTGTCCTTTAAGCTTCTGCCAGAGCCTGCAAATGAAATGTCTGAGTCACAGGAGCAGAAAAATAGAGGGCTTACTGAAACCTCTGGTCAAATCTGCAAGGCAACTGGCTGTAACCGCTCTCTTTTCCAAGCACTTTTCAGATACAAGGTAATTAACACCTCCCTGTCAAGGACAGCGCGGGCAGGGCACCTGCTGACAAAGTGAAGTGCTCAGTGACAGGGGCGGCTAGGGACAGTGATCCCATCGGGTCTTCGGCGGCAGAAGCAGAAGGGGACGTGCACTCCTGCGGGTCCCTTGCTGTGCTGGCTTGTACTGCTGCTTGTGGGAGCACAAGGGCTAGGGAGACAAGGATGGAGGGCGCCAGAGGGGGAGCACAGGGTATGACAGGTTAGGAGGCTGCAAGTCAGGTCACGTGAAGTAAGTGTGCAAAGACGTAACAGTCTGATACTCCTGCTACAGAGGTTTGGTCGTTTGCTGTATGTGTGTGCGTGCTAAGTCAATTCAGTCGTGTCCAACTCTTTGCGACCCTATGGAGTGTCGCCCGCCAGGATCCTCTCTCCATGGAATTCTCCAGGCAAGAATACTGCAGTGGGTTGCCATGCCCTCCTTCAGGGGATCTTCCTGACCCAGGATCAAACCCAGGTCTCCTACATCTCCTGCGCTGACAGGCTGGTTCTTTACAAGCAGCACCACCTGGGAAGCCCACGGTATGTGTAAGTCTGTTTTGTTTCATTTATGTATGCTAATACTTTTTGTTTTGTTTTGAAATACATCTTTAACACCACTGAGCTCCAAAATGTGTTAAATCATGAGATTTGATGTCGATGTATATGGTGTCTATAATTCACCAACCACAAAAAAACCAGAAGACAGATTTACTGAAGAAACACTAGCATCTATTTCAAGGTCAGTTGCCATTTTAAGAAGATAGCTCCAAAGACGCCAATCCTCATTCAACTACAAAGTACTCAACTTCTCACTGAGATCAAGAGACTGTCCTCCTATATGAATTTTGCTTAATTTGATTCCAAATATTTCTGTACATATAAAAAGTAAAATGGTTTCTTTTAATATGTCAGTTCCATTTGTAAAATAATAACAATACCAACAACAATTCCTCAAAAGTTAAATGACACTTTTTATGTCAGGACCATCACATATTTTACACGCAAAATTCCTTGTTAAATGTTGTATTTTTCCATCCAGTTATGGAATCAAATTTAAGCTTTGGAAAGTTTATTTGGTAAAGGTAAAACATTCATTGTCAGTGTTTCAGTTCAGTTCAGTCACTCAGTCATGTCTGATTCTTTGCCACCCCATGAACTGCAGCACACCAGGCCTCCCTGTCTATCACCAACTCCCAGAATTTACCCAAACTCATGTCCATTGAGTCGGTGATGCCATCCAACCATCTCATCCTCTGTAATCTCCTTCTCCTGCCCTCAATCTTTCCCAGCATCAAGGTCTTTTCAAATGAGTCAGCTCTTCACATCAGGTGGCCAAAGTATCAGGGTTTCAGCTTCAACATCAGTCCTTCCAATAAACTCAGGACTGATTCCCTTTAGGATGGACTGGCTGGATCTCCTTGCTGTTCAAGGGACTCTCAAGAGTCTTCTCCAACACCACAGTTCAAAAGCATCAATTCTTCAGGGCTCAGCTTTCTTTACACTCCAACTCTCACATTCATACATGACTACTGGAAAAACCATAGCCTTTAGCAGACGGACCTTTCTTGGCAAAGGAATATCTTTGCTTTTTAATATGCTGTCTAGGTGGGTCATAACTTTTCTTCCAAGGAGCAAGCGTCTTTTAATTTCATGGCTGCAATCACCATCTGCAGTGATTTTGGAGCTGAGAAAAATAAAGTCAGCCACTGTTTCCACTGTTTCCCCATCTATTTGCCATGAAGTGATAGGACCAGATGCCATGATCTTAGTTTTCTGAATGTTGAGCTTTAAACCAATTTTTTTCACTCTCCTCTTTCACTTTCATCAAGAGGCTCTTTTAGTTCTTCTTCACTTTCTGCCATAAGGGTGGTGTCATCTGCATATCTGAGGTTATTGATATTTCTCCCAGCAATCTTGATTCCAGCTTGTGCTTCCTTCAGCCCAGCATTTCTCATGATGTCCTTTGCATAGAAGTTAAATAAGCAGGGTGACAATATACAGCCTTGACGTACTCCTTTTCCTATTTGGAACCTAATGTACTTAAATTTGCCGAGTATGGCATATCAAACTGGCAAGCCAGTAAGTGAAAGCTTTGGAACCTTGGAAATTGATATTACTGAACTAAAGTCTGCAAAGAGAAGGATAATGGTATTTACTCCTACAAAATAAAGGGAAAGCCCTGGGACTTACCTGGCGGTCCAGTGGTTAAGAATCACCTTCCAATGCAGGGGACACAGGTTTGATCCCTAGTCGAGGCCCTAAGATCCCACATGCCACAGAACAACTAAGTCTGCACAATGCAACTATTGAGCCCACATGCCACAACTAAGACCCAATGCAGCCTAACTGATTAAACAATTAAAAATGAAGGGAAGACACAAACCTACAGATGAGAGCTAAACTGACACATAAATTTAAGTTTCTTGCTTCTATAACAGTGTTTTAAAATATCCCAGATTCCTATTTGTTACTGGATAAATATTATATGCTATCAATAGCTTAGAACTGACATAGGGACCAAACTGGGTTTCCTGCATTGGAAGCATATTCTTTACCATCTGAGCCAGCAAGGAAGCCCCAAATACTATATACTATCTTATGCTATAATTTGGGGATACACTTACATTTGATGAAACAGTCAAAATAATTATTAATATAAACTGGTTACTTTTTTCCTGTAAACATATTTGATAAAGAAAAGTACTTTTTTTAAAAAGTACTTTATGTGTGGGCAAATATTTAAATATCTCAATGTGAAACAGAAAGGCTTGACAATATTCTCCCTTTAGCAGAATTTGCCTTGATATTACCTGATGACTAGACATTTACAGTTTTCTCTCAGATTAAAAATATTATGGCTTATAGAAAAGTCATTTGAATGTGCAAACACTTTCACACTTATTAAACATCAAATGCAGTTTTGAAGAATGCAGTCACTTTTTAAAAAAAATTAAAATACCTTTTAAAACCAAGAAATCAGATGCACATTATAAAATAAAGACAGAGCTAAGAAACAGACTGAACTACATGACTATAAATCAAGAAACTTTATTCTACTTACTTCTCTTAATGTTCAAATAATCAATTTGAAGAGTTTTTTATTCAATGTATATAAACATATTTTTTGAGTTACAGAAACTGTTCTAAGGAAATAGTTTTAGAATAAAATTATACTACAGGTTCGCAAATAAAATGACCCACATTTATCAGTTTATGCATTAGATAGGTTTAAGTATTTACTTATTAAATTTAGATACAAAATCAACATGCAGAACCTGCTTCACTTCTATACACTAATAATGAACTACCAGCAAGAGAAACTAAGGAAATAATTTAGAATTTACTATTTCAATTTTTTATTTTACTCTCAAAAGTGTCATCCAAAAAGTTTAGATGATCGATTATAAGAATAACAACCCTAAAAGATTACTTTTCTGACTATATGCTTACTTACACTCACAAAATAAAGGGAAGACCCAAACTTACTGACAGATGAGAGCTAAAATGGCATATAAGATTTAGTTTTTCCTTCTATAACTGTATTTTATTAATAAAGTATCTCAAGACACACAGCTCAAAGTCACATAGCAGGACATGGAAGGTCAGGGCCTTGAGCCAAGTTTATGGAGAAGCATTTACTGAGAATTTATGATCTAAGGAGCAGGAACATACCATGTGCAAGAAACACTGACACTGTGCTCAATATGCTTCACTCATGTAGAATACAAAAAGAAAAGGAAGAAAGGCAATTAAATAACACAGAAGTCCTTAAAAAGGTCCAAAATATCAAAATCTAGAGCACTCAGAACAATAATATACAGAATAGCATAGTGCCGGCTGGAAAAGACTTTGAGAAAGGTTACTGTCTGGAAGAATTCTGAATCACATTTTAGTACAGAGGAAGACAGATGTTCATTCCAAGGAGTGGGGCTGAAGCCTGTGGTTTGGTGGGTAACTGTGCACTGACCCCAAAAAGCAAAACCAGCACAACATCCGTGGAAACCTGAGGGTCCCTAATGGCCAGAAGATCAGGAGTTGTGATCACTAAGTGGAAGGCAAGATATTAAAGCCTTATATTAGAAAGGCTGGGTAAAATGGAAGTATTACAGCTGCTTAAAAAGAAAAAATGATGCCTATAATTAAGAGCATCCACTTGGCAGGCATTTAACAAACATTCTCTGAATGTGTACAATGTACCAGGATCTGCTCTATGCAGCAAGGAGAAAACAGTAAACAAAAGAAAATCCTTGTCCTCATGGAGAACTAATAGAGAAGACAAACAACAGTTCATGTGAATCTTAGATCACAATACGATTAAGAAGTGCAATGAAGAGAAACAAAGCCAGGCACAGGGACTGGAGCAATGCGGTACAGACTGAGATAAGGCGGCCTGGGAAGAAAGCGAATGTTCACACCTGTTATTGCTGCTGTTTAGTCACTCAGTACTGTCTGACTCTTTGTGACCCCGTGGACAGACGAGCCTGGTGGGCTGAGTCCACACCAGGTGGCTTAACAACCTGTTCAAGGGCACAACGAGAAAGCGCCACAGTTACCTCACACTCAGACTGTGCGGCTCGAGTTTACGTTCCTAATCGTCATGCTAGTACTGCTCCACGACTTCCAGCAGGTGACTGAGCTGAGACCTCAAATAAGCAAGGGAGTGAGCCACACGATCACCTGAACATGGACGATGCCGGAGGGAACAGCAAGTATGAAAGCCCTGACTATGGGGATTCTTGACAAGTTCAAGAAACAGCAAAATCACAAGAAGGAAACAGAGAAGAAAGGTGTCAGATCATTAAGATACTGTGGTCTGCTGGAAGGAGAATGGACAGTAGAGGTCTAAGCATAGAATCAGACAGATCAATCAGAAAGGTCATTCAGGTGACAGGCGAATCCCATTTGGACTAAGGTGCTGATGGGTGTGACAATCTTTTCAACTTGTCAACTGGGCTAGGCTGTAGTCTCCAGTTATTCAATCAAAAATGAGTCCACGTGAAGGTATTTCTTTAGATGTGATTAAAGTCCATGATCTATTAATTTAAAGTAAAGGAGATCAGCTAGGATGATCTGAGGGACCCAAATTTAATCAGTTGAAGGGCCTTGAGAGTGGACCTGAGGCTTCCCTGAAGAAGAAAATAATCCCCTCATGGACAACAGCTTCAATCCTTGCCACGGCTCCCCTGCAGATCTCCAACTTGCCTATTTAGTCTCCATAATCACATAAACAAATTTATTGCAATAAATCTCCCAATACCTCTCTCCTATTATGTGGTAAAGCAGTAGATATTAGTCACATTCAGAATATATGCCAGTGGTGTCATTAAACACTGGATACACGTAGGAGAGAAAAAGAAAGAGATGAGAGAAAGAGAGAAAGAGATGTACTCTCTTCATCAACAATTTTCCACTTTAATTCTCCCATTGGGGCTGCCAGAAAACAACAGAATAATCACTTTTTTTTAAACCTTCTTTGGCATTATCTCCACATACTCTCATGTCTTTGGGCAAAATATTAATATCAGCAACAAAAGCATAGCCAGCTATCCTGTTGCATATTTGGATGAGCAGTTCCAAATAACTAAATTTATGAACTCATATGAAGGGGTCCATTTACAGAAATAGCATTCAGAGCCCTGCCATATGGTTAGAGACTCTTTGCTGAGAAACCCAACAGATATCACAGAAAAACGAATAAAAATACCCTAAATGGTAGAATTTTCCAATAAGAATTGGTTTGCAATGGAAACTTATCAAGCCATTAGAGAATAATATGATAGAAAAAATTAAATAAGATAAGCCAACTGCAATATTTTTAAGGCTGATTCAGAATATTTGAGAGCTCAAAGTGAAGTTGCTCAGTTGTGTCCAACTCTTTGCGACCCCATGGACTGTAGTCTACCAGGCTCCTCCATCCATGGGATTCTCCAGGCAAGAATACTGGAGTGGCTTGCCATTTCCTTCTCCAGGGGATCTTCCCAACCCAGGGATTGAACCCAGGTTTCCTGCATTGTAGGCAGACGCTTTACCGTCTGAGCCACCAGGGAAGTATTTTCAGAGCTCAAACTTTTATGTAAACAGATCCTGGTTCAATCACATGTAACCAGTACATCCTTGGTCCACGTATGTAAACCCCTCAAGCCTCCCTTCTCACCTGTCCAGGTCAATATACTGAATGAAAGGGTGGAAAGTGCTGAACAGTGAACCATCAACATCAACTAAATCTAGCTCTGCTTCGTGAATGTACATCTTTGTGCACTTGTATCTATACACACATATATATGAAAATACTACATATAATGTAGCTATATATAATGTATATACACACACACAGAGTGAGGTATACATGTACTAATTAAACACATAAAACTATTTTCTTGAGATTCCCTTGGACAGCAAGGAGATCAAACCAGTCAATCCTAAAGAATATCAACCCTGAATACTCACTGGAATGACTGATGCTGAAGCTGAAGTTCCAAAACTTTGGCCACTTGATGTGAAGAGCCGATTCACTGGAAAAGACCCTGATGCTGGGAAAGACTGAGGGCAAGAAGGGAAGGGGGCGACACAGGATGAGATGGTTGGATGAGTGTGAGCAAACTTCGGGAGATGGTGAAGGTCAGGGAAGGCTGGCGAGCTGCAGTTCACGGGGTCGCAGAGAGCTGGGCATGACTCGGTGACTGAACAACAGTAACAATTTTCATTTTATACCAAATACCAGATGTGAACCTCTGGTTGGGCTTGTGAATTCATTTCACTCAGTCAAGTAAATACTTATTGAAGTACCTTCAATGATCCAGGCACAAAATACTAAGTAAGTAAAGGGGGAAAGATGGTAAACATAGTTGTTTTTTTACTATTTTGGGTATTTTCCAAGTTTTCTGTCATGAGTTTAAATTACTTTTGAAATATAAATAAATTTTTAAAATTTTATTCATTTTTTAAATTTATTTTAAACATAATTTTATTTACTCAGTTTTGGCTGTGCTGGTTCTTTGTTGCTGTGTGCAGGCTCTCTCTAGCTTTTCGAGCAGGCCCTACTCTCCAGTTGCGGTGCATGGACTTCTCACTGCGGTGGCTTCTCTTGTTGCGGAGCCCAGGCTCCAGGGCACACGGGCTTCAGCAGTGGTGGCACGGGGGCTCAGCAGTTGCAGCTCCCGGGCTCTAGAGCACAGGCTCAATAGTGTGGCCCACGGGCTTAGCTGCCCCTAGGCATGTGGGATCTTCCCAGACCAGGGATCAAACCTGTGTCTCCTGCATTGACAGGCAGATTCTTTACCTATGAGCCACCAGGGAAACCCTAATTTATTTTTTTATTGGAGGATACTTTTAAGGACAATGCAACGTACAAAAGAACATAAAAGTTGTTCTTTCTAAGGGCATATGTAGAGAAAAGAAACATCAAAAAAAAATAACAAGGCACTGGCCCCATCCAGGATGAGAGCAGGTTGCCCTGAGCCTGTTTCAATTGCACTTGGAATGTCTGTTTCTCCTCCGAGAGCTTAAGCCCCAAACTCCCTTCCACAGGCCCTGAGCAAGTCCTCCTATTACTTTAGCATGTCACATGACTGCAGCCCCTTTCATAATGGCCTTGAGTCTCATGGATAGATTTCCTCTGGCCATAACACTTCCTGGAAATGTTTTCCAGCAGGATCTTTGCCTTAAGAGGAGCTGCTTCATCCTTGTTGAAGACTGTGTGTGTGTGTGTGTGTGTGTCTGTCTGTCTGTCTGTTTAACTCAATTACCCATTCCACCACCTTCTACTTCCTGGCTGAAAGAGGAATTGTAAGCTACATGGTCTGTCAGGCTCTCCTATCATAGGCACCCTCCATGTCCTCAATTTCTGTCTTTGTGACTGTGGCACAATAATGGCCACCCTGCTCATATAAAATATGTCAGCAGTTATTAAGGGGGTTTAGAAATGCAAACATACCATTCTGATATGCAAGTGTTCAAACTGTATAAAGTGACTGTGAGCACATCTCCTTTCAAGGCATTTTCCTTTGGGTCCATTGCTTCCATATTTTACGAAAAAGAAGGATAATACCTGGACCAATTTCAAATAGTTATTACAAAGAGCATCTAGAATGTTATTTTAAGCTACTGGAAAATTATCCTCTTGAAAAAAGTGTCAGCTTAGCGCTTATCTATAGTAATTTGAAATACACAGGATGTCAGGGTGAACTATGTATTTCCGTCCTTACAGATAAAATATACTACATGAGTTCAAAGCATTTACTCAAATGCCTCTCCTGAGAGGCTAACAGGGCGGCTGCTGCTCGAACATTCACTGCGCTAGACACAGAGAACCCGAGGAGACTGTGGCTCTGCTGGAAGATGAAGGACTCCCAGCTCCCCCACCACGGCCACCTCCCCACATCCTCATCCATCTCTCCGAGGGCTGTGGGGGAGCTACTTCCTCGCTGCAGCTTTATAACAGCAGGCAGTGAGCCCCTGTTGCCACATATGCTCATGCCGACCAAAAGATAAATACTTTAACTCTTAAGCTTCAGAGAACATAGAGCCTGGATAAACGCCAAGAAAGAAGGAAATGAGGTCACTGGGCACCAGAGAAACGAATTCACAGAAAAACAAGCTCCAGTTTATCCTCTAAGCTCCAGACGCTGACTCTCCACAGTGATATCACACACGCCCCTTGGTTGGGACGCTGTGGAGAGCAGCACAGAGAGTACTCATCAATATGCATTATTTACTGCTGAAGGTTAGTTGTCAATTCCATTTATGCCTTATTTCTGTCGCTTTCCCTCGGTGAATACAGTTCATGCCAGAATTAATCACTCCATTCCCCGTGGTTTCACAGCGGGTCTTTTGCACCTCACTCTGCCTGTGTTGTATCAGCTATGCGAGATCTGTTCTCCTCCCTGACAGAACCCCACACCAGTGGGCAACACGAGACACACCCTTCAGGGAGACCCAGAGTCCTGCACTGTGCTCACTTCAAAAGCACACTGTTATTGGGATAACCTTGAAACCACTTTTTTTTGTTTTTCATTAAAAAAATGTTCAAAAAAGATCAGCAAGGATTTAGAAGAACTGAACACTATCATCAGCCAACTGGATCTAGTTTACATTTTTAGAACACCCATAATAACAGCAGAAGAAGCCTTCTTTTCAAGCATTCATAGAACATTCACCAAGACAGAACACATCCTGGGTCATAAAACACACCTTGAAAACACAAAGGAACTAAAATCATAAAAAGAATGTGCTCTGATCACAAAGTAATCTAGAAATTAACAGAAATACATAAAGATTACACAGATATTGGAAATTAAACAAAACATGTAAGAATAATCCATATGTGAAAGGATGAATCTCCAGAGAGATTAGAAAATATTTTAAGCTGAAGGAAAATAGAAATATAGCCCAGCTACATCTGTGGGATGCAGCTAAAGCAGTCCTTTTACGAAAATGTTTAACATTAAATTGTTTATATTAGAAAAAAGGTACCAGATCAATAATCCAAGAAATTAGGGGGAAAAGGAACAAAAGAAAGAGAAAGCTTAAAAAAAAAAAAAAGCCACAGTTCTATAGCTATTACTATCTTAGTTAGGATCTACAAAAATTCCCTTTAAAGAATATTTCCAATACTAGGATTCTCGTGAAGCATTAGGAGGTGTTTATGAAGTTTTCAGAGAAAGCTTCCCAGCTGAAACACTTAATGTGCAGAGCCCCCTGTGTGTGAGACACTTTCCCAGGCACAGGAGGGATGAGACAGAAATGAAAAAGTCATGTTTCCTGCTCTCAGAGGTTTTCACTATAATGTGAGACCAGAAATGAAAACCTGAAGCAGAAGTTTAAAACAGGATGGAAATAGTTAAACCAATGTGCAGGGCAGAGTACTGAGATCAGTAAAGTCTATGATGACTAGTTCTCTTGAAACTCATTGTTTGTACTATATTCCAAGAATTTTATTTTTAATAAACCTATCTGTATGTAAAATTTAAAATTCACCAAGCTAAATTCAGCTCTAACACTATTTCTACCACAAGACAACTGGCAGAGCCGAGGTGAGTATCATTAGTCCCATTTAAATGAGTGGAATGGAGACCCAGAAACGGCACCCTATTACTAAGTTTACCAAATAATAGTATTACCAAACTTTACTAACAGTTTCAAAGACACAGACACTGAGTTTCCAAAGAAGCAAGGAGACACCAGTCTTCAAGGGAGGACAGCCTCCAGCCCTCCCAAGCCCCAGCTTCTCCTTTAAAACATTCCTTCTCTGGCCTAGAGAAGATGAGGTCTCTGAGAGAAGCATGACATCACCTCCTACGGGGGGACATTCAGTGATGGAGCAATTCCACCTGATCCTCCAGCTTATCTGACCATGTGCAGGAAGCCAGGCCTCACTGAACCACAGACTGTGGGATTATTTACTATATGCAACCTTTAGCCAGGGACACCCTGTTAAAAACAGTCAATAGATACAGATAGGGTAATGATTGATTATGTCACTGATAATCTATTTTATTTCACTCTTGCAGTAACCATTCAAGGTGGGCCTTGTTAGACCCATTTTAAAGACAAGAAAACTCTAGAGCCAGTAACTTACGTGACATGCCACACGGTTTAGCCCAGGACTGGGCGGGGGGTGCCAAGGCTGGCAGACCCGTGTCTGTATCACACAGCAGTTCTGCTGTAACTGTGTGGTTTCTGTCATCTGGCAGTGAGTCCACAGGCTCTGCAGTAGGAACTGAGGAGGGCTTCCTCAGGGCTGGCCCTTAGCCGACCTCTGTGAGGCCTCAGAACAGAAGGGGAACACGTTGGAGGAATGGCTAATCACTCTTTTGGAACAATGTGGTGTTTCTGCAAAGTGTCCTTGTGGGCCTAAAAGAGTTAATGCGCACACACACACAGACACATGCACACAAAAGTCTCAACAGTGGTGAAATCTGCACCAATGTCTTCTGCCCTTGAAATCCATTGTGACTTTTAAGGGGATCATTCACTGGAAGGACTGATGCTGAAGCTGAAACTCCAATACTTTGCCCACCTAATGTGTAGAGCCAACTCTCTGGAAAAGACCCTGATGCTGGGAAAAACTAAAGGCAAAAGGAGAAGGGTGCAGCAGAGGATGAGATGGCATCACCAACTCAAAGGACATGAGTTTGAGCAAACTCGAGGAGATGGTGAAGGACAGGGAAGCCTGGCACGCTGCAGTCCATGGGGTTGCAAAGAGTTGGACATGACTTAGCAACTGAATAAGCGGATTATTACTATTATTTGTTAAGATACATGACTAGGGCACCAAACTTTTAATTCTACTTGGCAGATCTTGACATGAATTTTGGGATCACAAGATACAAGTAATAGAGAAAAACTCAGATGGTCTTCCAGGAAAAAAAAGAAAAGCCAGGTTAGGGCTAATTGTGCGGGATCAGTCTTTTAACAATCTTAGAGCTATTTATTTTGCGGAGAACTCTGTGGGACTTTTTTTTTCCCCTTTTGATGTGGACCATTTAATTCTGTGAGCCTTTTTCCAACTCAGTGTATTTTATAATGATATCCATCATGTCTGTTTGTCAGTTTATGGCAGCTTAAAAAATCGCCTCAAGGCCAGTAATGAGAAGAAATCTTTCCCACTTCCTCTAGATTGTTTTATGTGCTTCACAGTTTTCTGCACCAAATAATAAAAAATAACATTTCTTTCCAAACTGTCCTTTATCTCGCCTCTCTTTTTCTTCTTTTAATCCTTTACGGTCTATTTACTTTCGCTTTACTATGTTTATTCTACCGTGATCTTGTTCATAATTAACAAGATGTAAGAGATAAGAATATATCCTCAAAACAGAATGTTTTCCAAAGGCCTCATTTCAGCTAAGCTTTAATGCAACATAAAGCAAAGTATCCAGAGTTTTCAATATATATCCTCTCCCTCCCTTCCTCTTTCCCTCTCTCTATATATCTCAATAAATACATACATAGAACTATGTATGTTTGTGTGTGTATACATATATAAATAATCTTTGACAAGACAGTCCACAGTTTAAGAACTGTTCTTTGAAATGGAGAAATCAATACAGCAGCTAGGGATGAGGGCAGACACTTAGCAGAGTTCTGAAGAAACTGCTAGCTAACTTTAATAGGTAAAGAAACTTACAGTTCAATTATATTAGCACCTGGAAGTACCAATGAGTCTAAGAAAGGTCACCTGTTTCTTGTTTTGTTAGAAATATATTGGTGATGGTCACTGGAACTTGAAAATTTTCCAGGATGGCATGTCTTATACTTTTTTTTTTTTCACCTCAAATTCCTGCCTATCTAAAATATCAAGTTGTTGCTTGTGTTGCTAATTCCATGTTTGGGTTAGTCACTCAGTCATGTCCAACTCTGCGACCCTATGGACTGTAGCCCATCAGGCTCCTCTGTCCATGGGATTTCCCAAGCATGAATACTGGAGTGGGTTTCCATTCCCTTCTCCAGGGATCTTCCTGACCCAGGGATCAAACCCAGGTATCCTGCCACTACTGCTTTGCAGGCAGATTCTTTACCATCTGAGCTACCAGGGGGTGATTCTATCCTTGGATTACCATTTAGCAGCGCCTGGCATTTCCAAAACATTATTTTCACTGCCATTCTATCATGAAAAAGCTTAAACCTACTGGAGCCAGGAAGCAGGTAATAAGTTATTTCAAGACAAACATTTTCTGAAGTATAGTCCTAGATCTTCTCTTTCGTGAGAATTGGCTAAATTAGCATGCTTCGTTAGCTGTTGTTTCTTGATTACTCACAATTTTACAGGGATGTCTGCACAGTCAGCCTTTCATAAGTAAGAATGGTGAATAAGCAAAGTTTACTTTTATCTGACCTCAATTCATGTTCGCTTGAAGGAGTGAATGAACAGCAGATAGGTGAACAGATTTGAAGAACAGGGAGATGGACAGTTGGACAGATAGATTAACAGGTTTGACTATTCTTCTGGGAAGTTGTATACATACATATATATATATATATATATATACATACACATACATAAATACATATAATATTTCTTAGTCCAGTCTGATGGGACAAATGACCATAGCCTGGGTGGCTTAAACAAAAACCACTTATTTCTTATAGTTCTGGAGGACAGAGGTCCAAGATCAAGATGGCGGCAGACCCAGTGTCTGCTAAGAGCTTGAGTTCTGGTTTGCAGATGGCCATCTTCTCTTTATGTCCTCACGTGGTGGGAAGAGAACTGGCCAGCTCTCTGGCCTCTTCTTACAAAGCGTTAAGGCCACTCATAAGGGCTCCACCTTCATCACCTAATCATCTCCCAAAGGTCCCATCTCCAAATACCATCACACTGGAATTAAGGTTTCAACACAGGAATTTTAAGGGACACAGTTCCATATAATTATAATAAAATATAATACAAATCTGAGTTGACCAAAAAGTTCATTTGGGTTTTTCCATGAGACGTTATAGAGAAACCCAAATGAAACTCTTGGCCAATGCAATACAATATAACACAACATAATACAACATAATGCTATGTGATATAATGTGCTTTAACTCTCTGTTCTCAAACATTTTGTGAAAACTGAGGCTGCTTAGTGATTCTTGTATCTGCTCATCGTAAGTCAGTACTTCTTGGCCTTCTCTCTTTTTCTTCCACTTTCTTTCACCGATATTAGCCACACATACACAAAAATTACTATTCATGTGTTTTGTCCTGTTCAGTAAAAAGGAAATGTGCCTATCCCAAAGAAAGCTCTGTGTATGTATATGTTTGTGTTTTTGAATGAGAACCTGTGGTGGATGGGTGTCAGGTTCCCTCGAGAACATCAGTCACTGCTATGTGGAAACAGTGATTACAAGCCACGAACGGACCACACACTGCCCACGGCAGTGGGACATGACAACCCCCTCTGTTTCATGCGTCTTCTTGGAGCAAAAAAAGGAGCTTCTGGGCAGTTTAGGACTTTAAAAGACCACACATCCTACAGTGATTTACCATGCTTCAGGCTGCCGTCTCCTCCTGGATTCAGGCCTTTCTGGTGGTGGCGATGCAGTCATTACATGGGGGTAACTGGCCCCTCTGCCCCTCCGTGCCCTGCAATCGCATGAAACCTGTCTCACTCTTCACAAAATCACCCTGGCTAAGGAGCTCCTAGCGGATCCCAAAGGACTCACAGGTGTTAATAGAGAAAATGTCTGCATAGTGGGCAAAGGTGAAGCAGATTATTGTTCTGAACTTTCACTGTTATGCCCTGAGGGATGCTTCAAAAGTGGGTTTCATGGGCTCTCCTCACACCTTCTAAAACAAACAATACTTCATTTGTGTATTAATTCATAGGGTCAGAATAACAGCAATATGCTCTTAAAGGTATTTGTATTTTAGGTTGCCTCTAGATAAAAGCAATGATACTCCTTTGGGATAAGAATAATACACTATTAAAGCCATAACTGAGAATCAATTATAATACACCAGATATTGTTTGCTATGGACTGAATGTGTTCCCCCAAATTCACATGTTGAAACTGTAACCCCAAATGTGATGGTACTTGAAGGTGAAGCCTTTGGAACGTAAATGGGGTTAAATGACCTCATGAGGGTGGCAGGCTCATGATGGGATTCATGCCCTTATTAAAGGGGATCTCTCTCTTTCCCTCTCGGTTTAACCCACCCAATCTATAATAATCTGTTATCACAGCCTGAAATCATTAAGATGCCGCTCTAAAGCAGTTTAATTCTCACAATGAAAGAAGTAAGGAAACTGAGGCACAAGCAACATAATTTACACATGCAAAGTCAAAGGGCTGTTAGGTACCAGAGCCAAGATTCAGAGAACACGCACGGTTTTAAAGCATGGTAAGCGTTGGGAAGGAGCAGTAAAAGGGACTCTAGGTTGGATGTCACAGGCACCGAGACGGAGCTATGCATGCAGGAGTTTTATGGAGAATGCTCTTGGAACAATAGGCTTCCCTGATGGCTCAGTGGTAAAGAATCTTTCTGCCAATGCAGGAGACATGAGTTTGACCCTTGGGTCAGGAAGATCCCTTGGAGAAGAAAATGGAACCCATTTCAGTGTTCTTGCCTAGGAAATCTCATGGACAGAGGAGCATGGTGGGCTACAATCCATGGGTCACAAAAACCCATGGGTCACATACGGCTTTGCAACTACACAACAAATTTGGAACAACAGGTGTAACTGAGTGTGGGAAGCAGAAGTAGGAAGAGAGAGAGACGGAACAGGACAGTCCCAGCAGAGGTCCCAGCCTATGTGATGAGCAGCACTGGTGCTAGGAAGCTCTTCTGAGGATGGCCCAAACTGAGAGAAGGTAGCCAGGGTAACAGCCTCCTGCCCTCTGCTGATCCCTCACTGGATATAGGCTGTCTCCAGGAATGGGGTATATTCTCTGGAGTGGGACACTGTCTTTTAGGTGAGGGCAGAGCTTGGAGGGGAACACAGCTGGGAGCCATCAGCTGCCAAAAATCCCAGAGTGTGGAAAGAAAGAGCCTTCTGTTGGTGAAGGAGTAATCCTGGTGGAACAGTACAGCATCACCTGCAAGTGAGGCCATAAAATGGGAAATTTTACCAAATCAAAGAGATGAAGGGTATGTGTTCCTTGAGAAACGCTGAAAGATCTTATATCTAAAGGAAGAGATGGGTTTAAAAAGGCAAGAAGAGTGAAGAGGCTTACAAGGAGAGGAACATCTTGTGCAAATACCCTGTAAAGTGGAAAGGAGCATTGGAACTGAGGAAGTGAAAGAGCCCGTGTAATTTAAGTAAAACTCAGAGTGGGTACCTGGTGTGGAAGGGGACCAGACAATACAGAGCTTTCAGGCCCAACAGGAAAGAAAGAGGATAGAAGCATAAACTAAAGTAAATTTGAGCATTGTGTGTATGAGTGCCCACCTGATTTTCTTTGAAAAGGGAAGCGGAGGTAAGGTGGATACCATGAATGCTCATTTAATGCGACTAGATTAGACTGCACTGGGAAATCGACCCAAATAAAATAAAAAGAATAAATGAGAACACTAAAAACATGGAGAAGCACCAGAAAAGAACTGAAATGAACTGAACCTGTAAAGACTGAAGAAAAGAATGATCAACTGTGAACTGTTTTTCCTATTCGTGTTCAGAGCTTCTTGGCATCACATTTAACAAGCCAGAGGCCTGGAATCTAAGCTCACACCAATAGAGAGACAAAATCTTAGATCATCTTCTCTAACCGTTGCCAACTCCTACTATAAAAAACTAAATCAGCATTTCTTAGAGTAGCTAGTTTTGAAAGACATAGGATGAATTGTTCTCTAGGGCCTGTTTAAGAATTTGGAAAAAATATAAGGCAATTTAAAAAGCAATAAGCTATTTTACTCAGCAGTCTGGCCATCTAAAAATGCATTCAGCTCCAGCTCTCAATTCTGTCTCCTGCATCTTTGATCTTCATCTCTAAGAAATAACATTGTGATGCTTCTCTCCAAATGAATATGTTACTGGAAGTGTCCATAGTGGGAAAGAACAAATTGGAAATTGCATATGAGCTTCTTTGTAGACTTCCTGGTGGCTGGTTAGTTTAACTTGCACACTTAAAAAACCATTTACCTGTATCCAAGACCTTAATGCAAGAAAACATGCAGTAAGTTTCTGCTCTTAGTAAGGCATAAAATTACAAAATGTACCAATACTTGTACCAATGTACAATGTACCAATGGTACCAATGTACCAATACCAAGTATAACTGTTAGCATTAAAAATTCAATTTGATATTTAATTTGGTATTAATTTCATTTTATGACTACAGTTTCTCAGTCATAATACTCTCCATTTCCAATTAAACATTGATTCATAATTGTTAATTGTTTGCCATACAGTTGTAAATTCTGCAAACTTAAAAATAATTAATATTTTCAGATTTCTATAGATATTCTGAAAAATTTTAAAGACCCTTGGACATAATTTTTTCATCTAGAGTAAGCCTAAATAAAATATCTAAGAGGCATACATTAAATATCATGTTGTAAATACTGTGGTTCACAGAAAAACTTATAGATTATAATGTTAAACAAAGACAAGCAGGATAATTTTAATAAACTGAATACAGAGAAAGATTTGAATCCTTTCCCAGATTCTATTAAGATGAGAGCAAAGATCCTGTTAGACACTGAAACATAAGAACAAAGGAAAAAGGACAATTATGTTTTGGAAGCTGAGAAACAGAAGAACAAGTGTCTGTTAACTTGGCTCACTTAAGAAAGCTGAATCTTAAGGCATCATTAGGGAAGATGGAGACATATAGAATTTACATCCAGAATCCTCAAATTACCAGGACACAGCATGAAGGGATGAGGATGAAAGTAGGAAAACAGTCTAAAATGCCATTGAAGAAAGAGATGGGAGCCAGATCTGTACCACACATTCACAGTAAGACCCACACTTCATGTTCTTTGAGAAGGAAAGACTACATACTGGAAGAGGAAATCTTAAATTCAAAACTATCATCCTCCTGTGCCAGTCAAAAGGAAACAATTTAGCCAGGAGACAAGGATAGTGTGTAAAAGAAAACATTCACCTCGGGAAGTCATCCCAAAGAACACTGGAGCAAATTAAAAACATGATAGTAGAACCGTAAGATCCAGCAGTCACACTCCTAGGCCATAATTGAAACCACTAAAACCATTCAAAACCATAACTTGAAAAGATACATGCACCCCAATGTTCACTGCAGCACTGTTCACAACAGCCAAGACATGGAAGCAGCCTAAATGTCCATGAACAGAGGAACGGATAAAGAAGATGTGGTGCATACATACAACGGACTAGTACTCGGCCATAAAAGAATGAAACAATGCCATTTGCAGCAATATGGATGTATCATACTAAGGGAAATAATTCAGACAGAGAAAGAAAATATCATACAATATAACTTTTTTAAAACAACACAAATGAACTTATTTACAAAACAGGAACAGACTCAGAGATCTTAAAACCAAATTTACAGTTACCAAAGGGGAAATGTGGTGGGGAGTGATAAATCAGGAGCTTGGTATGAACACACACACACTACCGTATAGTTATATAAGACAGATAACCAGCAAGGACCTACTGTTTAGCACAGGGAACTCTACTCAATATTCTGTAATAATCTATATGGGGAAAATTTTTTTAAAAAGAATGAATATATGTACATGTATAATTGAATCACTGTCTATACACCTGAAACTAACACAATATTGTAAATCAATTATACTCCAATAAAATTAATTTTAAAATATACCTGATACAGACTTTCCTGTTGGTCCAGTGGTGAAGACCTCACTTTCTAAAGCACAGTTTGATTCCTGGTTGGGGAGCTAAGATCCCACATGATTCATGGCCAAAAAACCAAAACATAAGACAGAAGCGGTATTGTAGCAAATTCAATAAAGACTTTAAAAAATGGTCCATATTAAAAATATATTTTTAAAAAAAGAAAAAAATGTAATAGTAGAAATGAAAAACTCAACAGAAAATTTGGAAATTTGGTTGAAGCAACCTTTCAACAATTAGAACTACTCAGTAGGGAAATAACAGGAAGAGTAATTAGAAAGAGAAGGTGTTCAGGAGGTCTAACATGCACAGGAGTGCCAGAAAGAGGAAAAAATTGAGGGAAACACCAGAGGTAAAGTACTTGTTTACATGCAAAAACAAGAATACTTCCTACATCTGGAGGACAGGTGTTGCCAGATTAAAAGTGTATAATCCGAGAGTAGAGACTCAGGTCAAGGCACATTACTGCAAACCTTCGAAACACTGAGGGGAGAAAAATGGAAGAATCAACAGGTTTTCAGAAAGGAAAAACAAACAAAACCAAAGATGCACTGCCCACAAAGAAAAATCACTGGTGGGTCATATACAAAGTTTTAAGAATTTAAATATGATTCTAACTTTTCAATGACAAGACTGGAGGTTAAAAGTAATAAAACAATGTCTTCAAAATTATCAAGGAAAATAAATTCCAGCATATTTTTATGTCCAGCTTATGATCAATCAGTTAATTTTAAAAGTAGAATAAAGATACTTTAGTCTACATGATCTCAAGAATTTTCCTGTCCACATGCCTCTTTTGGAAATCTGTTAAGCTACTCTAGAATCTGAGGATAATCAACTTGTCCTGGTTTGCCCACAATTTTCCTGGTTTTTCCACTGAAAGTCCTGCATCTCTGAAAACCCCTCAATCCCAGACAAATCAGGACAGTTGGTCAACCTACTCTAAATTCACAATGAAAGACATTAAAAGCAATTCTCAAAAAGATCAGACTTATCCTTTAGTAACCTAACTGCCCAACCTCCAAAGTCCACAGTTTTTAAAAGGAAAAAAAAAACAATAAAATGTAAAATTTCACAATGTCCTCCTATAGCCAATGAGAAATACCAGACATAAAAAGAGCAGGAAAATCTAATCCATACTGGGTGGAAAGTGAAGAGGGGGAAATGAGTCAACAGAAAAAGATCAGAAATGACCAAAATGACAGAATTACTTGATGAGGGCATTAGAACACCTTTTATAAGTACATTCAATAGGACTGAGAATTTAAAGAAAAAGGAACAAAAAATCATGAAAAGAGAAATGTAAGATACAAATAAGAACCAAGCAGGAATTTCAGGGATGAAAAATATAAGATCTGAAATGACTATTTCACTCAGTGGACTTTGCAGCAGATTAGATACTTCAGAAAGAAAAGATCAATGAACTGCTCATAGCAACAGAAGCTACTCAGACCCTTAAAAAACTCTTGCAACTTCCTCTGGTGCTTTTGGGAAACCCAAGCCATCATATATAGGGACTTCCCAGGTGGTGCTAGCAGTAAAGAACCTGCCTGCCAATGCAGGAGACATAAGAGATGTGTGTTCGATCCCTGGATGGGGAAATGGCAACCCACTCCAGTATTTTTGCCTGGAGGATCCCATGGACAGAAGAGCCTGGTGGGCTACGATCCATGGGGTGGCAAAGAGTCAGACACAACTAAGCAACTGAGCATGCACGCAAGCCATCGTATAAGAAGTCAAGATGTTCTGCTGGAGAGATAACATGGAAAACCCATGCAGAGATGCTACAGAGAGGAAGGGCAGACAAACCATATAAAGTCTGTCAATAGGCCTTGTTGTCCTAGGATATCGATCAGTGCTCTAGAGGAATCCAGCCTCAGCTTCCATGTGGCCACAATTGCATGGGAAATCCAAACCAGAACTACCAAACAACTGCCCGGTTGAATCCAATTAAGCCACACAAGTGTAGGAGATAGTAGAATGATTACTTCTTTAAATGATTTAGAAGTATAGAAGAGATCTGTAAGTCTGGAGGAATTTTCCAACTTTTTGGAGGCATCTGGATGGTAAACCATAGGCAGCCACAGCTTTTATCTATCTATCATTGAAACATGTGACCATGACATGCAGCTTTATTTTTCAGCTCACCCTCAATGCAAACAGTTGTCTTACTATTGAAGCTAAGCCCATCCTCTCAACTCCAACCTTCCCTCTGAATTACACTTTCCAGCTCTTTTCTAACCCACAGAACCTCTTTCACTGTTTCCACTGGCACCATTTTAAACCACTACCTCCAGAAACAGAGCATGTGTTTGACAGGTTGGGGCTGGGGAAGGGAGGGATTCCACTCATATTGCTCAGATATTGGAAAAGGGGAGGAGAGGGAAGACACCCTCTCATGGTCTGAAAAGAAAACAATATACTGTTTCAGGGTTGTGAAGTAAAAAAGAGAAGTTGCCAAGGCTGGTACATAATGGAGCAGAGATATCACCTAGAAAATAAGACTGCAGCCAGGTGACTTGGTGTGTGGAATGCCAAGTCCTCATTTATAGAATGGAAATCTGTAATAAAATCTCTATATTTCAGTTCTGAGTTAAATTGACTTCTGGAGGCCCAGCCACCATTTTTAGAATCTGTTTCCATAGGAAAATGTGTTTCTCATGAAAGCAATCTATTAATGATCCGGTGCTTTGAAAACTCACATTTGTAATATCACAAAGTCCAGTCATTCATCACCCAAATTGCAAAAGCTCTCTCCTACAGATAAGCAGTATTTCATAAATCAGGGTTAAATCAGACCAGTGGAGACGGCTCATGACTCTTCAGCATCTCTCTCCCTGCCTAGTGCCTTCTTCTGGCCGCCACTGTTCTAACATGTTCCGTTGCTTTTCTTGCTCATGGCTGACCTCACGGTATAGGTCATAAGCACAGTGATGGCCAAGGACTATCACTCACACTTCTCCCAGCACTTTTAAGCCAAGTCTGGCACCTCACAAGCTGTCTCTACACTTGCCAGTTTAATTTCTTAAGAGTCTGGATTCATTTCACCCACTCATATTATTGGCTGGTACAAAACCAGAGTTCCTTGTGGTTTTCCCTCTAAGTATTCAGGTACATATACCCCATGCCTAAGACAGCTCACTTCTGAGTGGGCCAACATGCACTGCAGTCTCAGAAAGATAAAGAAACTTGGACTGCCCCAAATGCCATGACTTGACCCTGCCAAAATGCAGGACGCCTGGGGTCACACTAACCACACTGCACAGACTAACTCAGAGCCTCTTTATGACCCAGAAAAAAACAGTAAAGTCAAGTGTACCATAGCAGACAGTAATAGTAATTTCAAAGACTCTGGCAATTAGCTGGTGCATTCTAGGAGATGTCTGAAGAGACAGGCAGAAGAAAATTACTACCAAATATCTTTTCATTTATTTTCCATTAGTTAGTGATAGTCACTCAGTTGGGTCCGACTCTCTGTGACCCTATGGACTGTAGCCTGCAGGCTCCTCTGTCCATGGGATTCTCCAAGCAAGAATACTGGAGTGGGTTGCCATTTCCTTCTCCAGGGGATCATACTGACCCAGGTCTCTTGCATGGCAGGCAGATTCTTTACCATCTGAGCCACCAGGGAATGTTATTTTTAATTTATTTGGCTGTGCTGTGTCCTTTTGGCACACAGGCTCTTTCAGTTGCAGCATTTGGGACCTAGTTCCCTGATCAGGGATTGAACCCAGGTTCCCCACATTGAAAGCACTAAGTCTTAACCACTGGACCACAAGGGAAGTCCCACTAGCAGCTTCTAGGGCAGACTATGGGGGTATCCTGGGTTTCAACCTGGACAGGTTTCAGGGAGAGTACCAACTATGCAAAGAGGGTCTGAGAAGTCAGTTGCTGCAAGTGCAGCAGGAAGAGCCTTAGAGAATGTGGACATGTGGGGAAGCCCACTGGAGACTTCAGGCATCATCAGAGAGACTTGCTCGGGGCAGAACTCCCTGTTACAGAAGTTCTGCAGGGACTCTGAGGGAACAGGCAGCCCTGTAAATTCTTAGTTCATCAGTCCTCATATCTTTAATTGTCAGGGCTCAGCAAGTCGCCCTCATCTGTATTTTGCTCATTGCTTCACCTTCTTCTCAACCCTGTTTATGCTTTATTTTACCTACTAAAGATTCAGCACTAGTTTTTACTTCACTGATCACAGTCACCAGCTATGACTGAACATAACGTTGCAGATAAAGGAAAAGAGAATGATCTAGCAGGACGTTATAGGGTGAAGATGCCAAGAACAGCAGAAGACAGAAAGCCTGGCACTCACACTTTTCGAGAAATTCATCAGACGGCAACTGCAGGGATCTATAAATTTACAGCCTCCTGGTTATTTTAAAAGAACATGCCGCATATTTAAAAGTCAAAATTCATGTCAAAATTTTTTCACTACATCAAAAGTTAAATGCAAGATAGGATAGAGTTACATGTGAATAATAAGAGTAAGAGGAGCAAAATCTTTGTAAGTGGTCCTCTGGACTCAGGGGATCACATGGGGCAAAGGCAGGTTATAGCACAGGCTGCCCTTTGAACTGAGTTTATGAAATTCATAAGGATATATTATGTAGTTATGATTATGAAGAATCAACATGATTATTTATGTCTGCATTGGGAGTATCTGTGGGGATTTAGGGACATCCCATGCACATCTAGAAGAGTTTCTAAGAATATAACTTAAAGCCCAGTCTTAAGTATTGAGAAAAAAAATATTATTTGAACTGTGATAAGACGTTATCATGTTTGCAGTACGTTATTTTTTTCCCTCAGAGACAAGTTTGTATGAGGGAAGCTGACTCCAGGTAGCACTGCAAAAAATGATGGTCCTTCCCCAAAGTTTTTTCATTAACTACTCTTCGCTCTTCCTTCACCACATCCCTTGTTCCCTCATCCTGTCCGTGTATGAATTTCCTGAGCTAGGGAGGTCCGACTGATTAGAAATGTCTCCAGGTCACTAGGCAACAAAGGGCTTGGAGCACTGCTGGAAGGGGAGGTAAGGTAATTACAAATCACATGATCAATGCCACCACTGAGGTGCCTAATTTCCCTGGAACACAGAAAGGAAGTGATAAACTCCTGCCGATGGAGTAGGGAGGGTTCCAGGCACTTCTTCTGAACCATGAATGTTTGGGGCTTCCCTGGTGGCTCAGTGGTAAAGAATCTTCTTGCCAATGCAGGAGACACAGGTTCGATCCCTTACCCAGGAAGATCTCACATGCCAAGGAGCAAGCAAGCCCATGCCCCACAACTACTAAGCCTGTGCGCTAGAGCCCAGGAGCTGCCACTACTGAAGTCCATGCGCCAAGAGCTCGTGCTCCCCAGTGAGAAGCCCGCACACTGCAACTAGAGAGTACCCCCCACTCGCCACAACTAGAGAAAAGCCTCCACAGCAACGAAGACCCAGCATGGCCAAAAATAATACATAAATAAAATTTTAAAATTAAATAAAAAGGAATCTCCCAAACATGTCTTTTAAAAAGAGAGGAAAGAATGGTTGAAGGAAACACAAACTATCCATCAGGGTAAGAGAAAATCAGAGGGACACATTAAAATTAAGTTCAGTATTTGAAGGCCTGCCTGGTTGAGAATGATAAATGCTTGTTTTGAGGTCCTCTGGAGAGAAAACCCAGGATGTACCAAGGGAAGAATGCAGGAAGGCAAACCTGAGCTCCACAAATCAATTCATTTCTACCAATTTAGGACTGAAGACAATTTTGTAAAAGACGACTATCTTTTCCTTCAAAAGTCTACATGGACCAAAGAGACCAATAGCAAATCATATTCTCCACATAAACAGTCACCCCACCTAGACAATTCCTGGAAAACAGAAAATGTTAAACACACTTTCATAAACATGTTAATTACAAATGTTAAAAGACAAATATTCCATTAAAACACAAGTTCACTCCATGGTGGTTGTTTTCTCAGTAGGTAATGAAGTCTTGCAGATAAGAAAACCAGGCCTAAGTTATTTGGATAAGCACTGATCAATTATGAAATCCCACAACAGAATAGCAAGAAAAAAATCGAATTCAGATGAGTTAACAAATATGTCATCAACCACTTTGATGACAAATTCAGTATAAATACTGAAAGAGCCTGAGGAGAGAATCTGACACTTTGCGATGTCCCCACTGGTACACACATTCTTCAGAACTCCAGAAAGACCTATTTCTCCATAACCAGGTTAAGTATCATCGACAGGTGTTATTTCATAAGTATGGGAAAGGCACTGAGATTTACAAAAAACACAGTGGATCTTATTCCTTATGTCACAGTGGAGCTGTGATATATTCCAAGGGCAGACACTCACTCTAATCATTTGAAACAAAGGGACAGACTCATTCATCCAACTAATCAATATGAATCCCCTGATCCAGAAAGGAAGTATAAATCAGCGGCTGCTCCGTGGTCAGTTTTCTCACCCACCTGTCCTCCTGGCCCAAGGAAGGGAGAACGAGGAACACGTGTCAGCGGCAAAATGACTTGGGCTTTTCTATCGACAGACACAGCCACTGGGCTGCAAATCCTCCATGGCAGCTGGGATTGGATCGATGTTGCTGAAGGTGAAGAAGCGGAGGTCTGTGGGGCCTAGGCGTGTATTGCTTTTCACCTAATCATGGTTTGCATATTGCAAAAGATGCTATTGTTTGTTAGGGAACAACAAAAGAAAATCCTGTCAAGTGTGCCCCCGCCCATCGAGCAAGAAGTTCAGTCACTTAAAGGGAGTATCTGGCTTGTATCCTGTTCTATTTAAAGTTGCCCAATCACTGTATTTTTTACAATATTTATTTATTTGCTTGTGTGAGGTATTCCTTGCAGCACTCAGGCTCTCCAGTTGTGGCCCATGGGCTCAGTAGTTGCCCAGCGGCATGTGGGATCTTAGTTCCTCCACCAGGGATCAAACCCACATCCCCTGCGCTGGAAGGTTGACTGCTAACCTCTGGGGGGCACCAGAGAAGTCCCTCAATCACTCCATTTTTGATGAACACCAAATAGGTATCAGAAAGTGCTAAGTTTCTGCTCTCTGCCCCATTACGACCGCTCCCCACCCCCATCAGCAGCTGACTTCCGGCTTTGTCAGGGTGTCGTGCCTGCTGAGCACGCGTGGCTGGACACAGCCTCCCTGCTTCCTGCCTGAGCGCGTGCTCACACATCACACTCCCTTATCAATCCACCTCCTCCAAGGTCACAGCACTGACTTGTGGAGGATATCTGAATATATAAAAATTTCCACTCTGGCTACCCAGGCACAGATTTCTTTCCCTTTTGCTGGATCCAGAGATACGCTGTCCAGATCCCCACAAGGGAGGGCTCGCTGCCGTGGGCAGAGAGTGCCATTGCCTTTAGCGACTGACCAGTGGCAGAGCTGCAACATCCAAGGTCATGCTCCTTCCTGGGGTGGCCTATATCCAATGGCTGACAGACGGAGAAGTGTAAAGGCCTGGCCCTCTGTACACAACTCTAGACCATTCTGAATAGCCATTCTAGCCCTAAAGCTCCCCAGGGGTTCAGTATTGCTGGGTCTGGAGGGCTGCTCAAATTCTCTACCTCCTTATTTTTCCCCTCCCTTCAATAAGTATTGGTCCCAAGATCGCTCCTTATTAAGCACCCTATTTAATAAACTCAGTGTGGTTCCTAAAGAGTCCAACCTAAATCAATCCCTCATTTTCTCCTTCCTTACCTGCCACTGGATATATTTTTCTTAAATTAAAGGAAAAATCTTTATAGAAATATGTAATTGGAAAGTGACAGAACATAGACTCGTCTAGGGACTAACCCCACACAGCACTTTTTCAGTACAGACTGGAACACTTGGACAAGGGATCAGTTCACTGGGGAAGAATTAAATGATCCTTACCCTTAAATGTATTCTCTAGGGTCTAACGGGAGAGAATTATTACATGTGGGGGCAGCCCTAATCACAAGAAATAATTACAGGTGAATACAAGGTAGCTCCCCCACCTCAGACAATGAATTTTACAGAGACAAAGCCACCCTGTGCAAAATGCCAACGTTTTACTCTTAATCTCCACAATGTTTCAGGAAGTGCCAAGTCCAAGAAAGTCAACCCAAGGAAAAGCACATTTGACAAAGACCTGCTAATAGGAGCTAGTTATTAAATTTGCAGTGAAGTTTTAATCATTAAAACAGTAAACATACTGTAGATTTAAAAGCAACAGATACACTTATCTGCTAATAGTCAGCAAAGGTCTCTAAGATCAGAATTGTAGTGGAAGAGCATAGGGTAAGCATCTTTCCTAAATCCTACATAACTTGAGGGAAGATTTCAGATCTGAGCCTTACTGGTAAAGTCCACCTTCTATAACTCCTTGTGACTGATAGGCACTCGTTGTCAGCAATTTCTAATTCCACTAGTCACCTGTAGAGCTTTAAAAATACTGATGCCAAGTTCCACTATCAAAGGTTGACTTAATAGGTCTGGGTAGCAGCCGAGGAATCAGAATTTTTTAATATTTATTTTTATTTATTTATTTAGCTGCACTGGGCTCTGAGTTGCAGCACTTGGGACCTTGTTTCCTGACAAGGATCAAACTTGCTCCCTGCATTGGGAGCACGACGTCTTGACCCCTGGACTACCAGGGAAGTCCCGGAATCAGGATTTTTAAAAGCAGGGTCCAGGTCATTTTAATGCATAACTAAGGTTTGAGGACCGTCATTCACGGGCACTTAAGATGCAGCTGCTCATCTTTCCCCTTAAATCTCACCAGCTCAGTCAACCTGTGCTGATACATCCTTTTCTCTAAGTCACTCCTTTCCAAGTATCTCCACAAGGCTACAAGGGGTGCCTCCCAGTTGCTCCCAGCTGCAAAGCAGGCTCTGACATTTTGCCCTCTGTGGTTCCAGCAATGTCACCCTTGAGCCAGTGTTCTATACTCCCAGGGAGGGCCCCTGTTGTAAGTCCTCCCTCCCAGGAAAGTCATACTCTGCCAACTGCCACTGTCCTCAGGACCCCCATCATCACCACGCAAAACCTCCCGTGAATTGTCATCATTGTCTCCAGGCCCTGGTATACAATATCCCACAGAGAATTTGTTTCTGAAAACAGCCTTAGTGCCCATGAAACAAGCTGCTATTCAAATATTCAGGACAAATCCCATGACACTCCCAAATCCCCCTTCATTATTCTCCAAACCTAGTTTAAGTCACAGCCTATATTTCACTGTAAATTTCCTCTCTATTTTGATTAATCCCCAGTTAATTCTTGTCTTCTCAATTCCTCATTTCTCTTCATTCTTCCCATCTATTTTATGGGCACATATACCCCTTTATTTTCCACTCTCAAGAGCAATTCTGCTTCTATGAGTTTATCCTATAAAAATGCATATAGGATTTTTTACATAATGCTGTATATTAAAGGATACTCACATACAATGTTATTAGCACTAGCAAATAATTAGCAAACATTTTAATGCCAAAGAATGTTCAGACTACCACACAACTGCACTCATTTCACATGCTAGCAAAGTAATACTCAAAATTCTCCAAGCCAGGCTTCAACAGTACATGAACCAAGAACTTCCAGATGTTCAAGCTAAATTTAGAAAAGGCAGAAGAATCAGAGATCAAATGGCCAACATCCACTGGATCACAGAAAGAGCAAGAGATTTACAGAAAAACATCTACTTCTGCTTCACTGACTATGCTTAATAAAGCCTTTGACTGTGTAGATCACAGTCAACAAACTACAGAAAATTCTTAAAGAGATGGGGAATACCAGACCACCTTACCTGCCTCCTGAAAAACCTGTATGCACATCAAGGAGAAACAGTTAGAACCGGACATGAGCCACAGACTGGTTCCAAATAGGGAAAGAAGTACATCAAGGCTGTATATTGTCATGCTGCTTATTTAACTTACATGCAGAGTGCATCATGGGAAATGCCAGGTTGGATGAAGCACAAGCTGGAATCAAGACTGCCAAGAGAAATATCAATAACCTCAGATATGCAGATAATACCATTCTTACACCAGAAAGTGAAGAAGAATTAAACAGCCTCTTGATGAAAGTGAAAGAGAGTGAAAAAAAATGAAAAAAGTGAAAAAAAGCTTAAGTGAAAAAAACTTAAAACTCAACATTCAAAAAATGAAGATAGCATCCAACCCCATCACTTCATAGCAAACAGATGAGGAAACAACTGAAACAGTGACAGACTTTATTTTCTTGGGCTCCAAAATCACTGCAGATGGTGACTACAGCCATGAAATTAAAACACACTTGTTTCTTGGAAGAAAAGCTATGACAAACCTAGACCACGTATTAAAATGCAGAGACATTACGTTACCAGCAAACATCCACCTAGTCAAAGCTATGGCTTTTCCAGTAGTCATTTAAGGATGTGAGAGTTGGACCATAAAGAAGGCTGAATGCTGAAGAATTGATGCTTCTGAACTGTGGTGTTGGAGAAGACTCTTGAGAGTCCCTTAGACTGCAAGAGATCAAACCAGTCAATCCTAAAGGAAATCAATCCTGAATATTCATTGGAAAGACTGATGCTGAAGCTCCAATACTTTGGCCATCTGATGCGAAGAGCTGACTCATTTGACAAGACCCTGATGCTGGGAAAGACTGAAGGTGGGAGGAGAAAGGGACGACAGAGGATAAGATGGTTGGATGGCATCACTGACTCAATGGACATGAATTTGAGCAAGCTCCAGTAGATGGTGATGGACAAGGAAGCCTGGCATGCTACAGTCCATGGTGTCACGACGAGTCAGACATGACTGAGCGACTGGACAACAGCAAAGTGCCTCTCAGTAAGGCAATGGTTAATAAATCTATGGTATCCTCATCCTCAGTTCAGCTCAGTTCAGTTGCTCAGTTATGTCTGATTCTTTGCAACCCCATGGACTGCAGCATGCCTGCCTCCCTGTCCATCACCAACTCCTAGAACTTGCTCAAACTCATCCATTGAGTCAGTGATGCCTTCCAATCATCTCATCCTCTGTCGTCCCCTTCTCCTCCTGCCTTCAGTCTTACCCAGCATCGGGGTCCTAGAAGTATGTAATAATACTTCTATTATTATTATTATTATTCTAGCATCCCCATCCTAGAAGTAACTAATAATACTAGAAATATGGAGGTGTATCTATTTGTGCCTACATGGAAAATTTCTGATGTTTTTTTTAAAAAGAAAGCAAATATTTTGAAGAGATCAATCACTAGAAGTGCAATAGAATTTGTAATAATAATAAAAAAAAAAACTTCCTAGAAACAGAAGTCCAGGACCAGATGGATCACAAGCAAATCCTATCAAATGTACCAAATGGGGCTTCCCAGTTGGAACGATGGTAAAGAATCTGCCTGCCAATGCAGGAGATACAGGAGACGTGGGTTCAATTCCTGGGTTGGAAAGATCACTTGGAGGAGGAAATGGCAACCCACTCCAGTATTCTTGTCTGGGAAATCAAATGGACAAAGGAGCCTGGCAGGCTACATACAGTCAATGGGGTCACAAAAAGTCAGACACGACTAAGCACGTATTCACACACCAAATAAACATAGAAGAATTCATACCGATCATTCCAATCCTTCTCAAACTCTTCCAAAAGACTGAACAGGAAGGAGGGAGTATTCCCAAAAACATTCTATGAAGTCACCATTATCCTGATACTGAAACCAGACAAAGATATCACCAAAAAAAAAAAAAAGCAAAGAAAATTACAGGTTAATATCTTTGATGACTATAGCTGCAAACATTCTCAAGATATTATCAAGCTACAGACTGGGAGAAAATATCTGCTAATGATGCAAACAGCTCATGGAACAACAAAACATAGACCCATTCAAAAAATGGGCACAAGACCTAAAGAAACATTTCTCCAAAGAAGACATACATATGTCCAACGAACACATAAAACAATGCTTAAAATCGCTGAATACCAGAGAAATGCAAATCCAAACTACAATGAAGTGGAACTTCCCTGGTGGTCCAGTGGTTGACTTCACCTTCCAACACGAGGGGTGCAGGTCTGACCCCTGGTTGAGGACTAAGATCCCACAAGCCTCCTGGCCAAAAGACCAAAACATAAAAGAGAAGCAATACTGTGACAAATAATGTAACAAAATTCAATAATTTTTTTTAAAAAAAAAGAATAATCTCAAAAATATAAAGTTCACAATGGTGGAGCGCATCAGGAATATAGGTAAAAGAGTGAAGTGGGCAAAAATGATCCAGGACAGTTCTCTCTAGTGTACTGTCGGCTATCGGGGGTGAAAATAACCCACACATACAGGTTGTATTACAAATCTCTTCCAAGTTTAGCAGTTGGGATATTTCAAGATGCCACAAGCCAGTCATCTCCCCTCTATAAAGATTTCCCAGCATCACTCACTGTACAAAAACCTGTCATAGGTCTTAACTGCTCTAGAATTTATCCCTGATTTCCAAAGCTTGACACTCAAAGCTTTCATAATTTGGTCCTGTTCCAAATTTCACATCTCCTATCTACCCCTAAGTTATCCCCACCCACACCCATCTACACGAGTGATTGTCCAGACAAAATGCCCCTCCATTTCCCACTGACTTCTAGAATATGTGCCCTTTCCTCTTCTTTCCATCAGTAAAAACCGTACTTATTACCCTACAAGACTCAACTCAAATACTGCCATCTAAGTTAAGCACAGCACATCCCACCTCATTGGAATTCACTGCTTCCTCTCAAGGCCTTTTGCACAGGATTCGATTATTACACATAACATAACACACAGCACAGTCAGGCCTGGAGTTGTAACTGTACCCATGTGGACTCTATGGCACCTAGGTGTATCTTATTGATCACTGCTCTGTGTGTATGGAGCAAGTGATCAATAAATCTTTGTAGACTGGAATTAGGCTGGATAATTGCAAAATTATGTCACTGAAAGTCAGTCTTGTTAGAAAGCCTATGATATGCCAAATGTGGCCTTTACTAAAGGTTGTATAAGAGAAATACTAAGCAGCTACTGTACCCTAGTATTAGAAGATATTTCTTTGGGGAAAAAAAGTTAAAATCATGACCATATACAAATGTAAAATGAACACTTACAAAAGAATTTCCTTAATTCATTAATTAATGAGGGAACTGGTAAGAAATTAAGATTTGTTAGAAGAATTATGTTCCCAGGTGGTGCAGTGGTAAAGAATCTGCCTGCCAACGCAGTATCCACAGGAGACGCAGGTTTGATCCCTAGGTCAGGAAGATCCCCTGGAAAAGGAAATGGCAACCCACTCCAGTATTCTTGCCTGGGAAATCCCATGGACAAAGGAGCCTGGCGAGCTACAGTCCCTGGGCTCACAAAGTGTTGAACATGACTGAGTATGCATGCATGCATATAGAGGCAGTCAGGAATACTGAAATGAGTTTACAAATAGTTATAAAACTAGTGAACAGCCCCAAGACAAGTATGGCACCAGAAAAAAATTATTTATATTCTATGGACAATAATCACTTGCATTATTATCAGTTTTCCACAACTTAGAGAGCTGTAAATTAGCTCAAAGCCAATGAAAGACACATATAACTTGGAAAGGTATACTAGAAAGGACACCCATTTATTACTTTTGCTCATTTCAAAGTCTTCCACACTTCCTAACAGCTTCCCTCCCATGATCATAATAATTTCAGAGATTATTCTTGATCACAAAAAAGGCAGGTCTCATTAGGACTGACCTAACAACTTACTACATTTTAATTTCCTCTCTACTTGTCCATCACCTCCATTAAAGTGTCAACGTCCTGAGGAAAAAAAAAACCAAAGCTGTCTTTGTTTTCAATATCATTGTTTTAATAAATTAACATTTTCTTTGGTTTTCCGGTAAGATTTATCTCAAGTAAAGCCATCATAGTATGTTTGTTCCCTTGAATAGAGTATTTGTGAGCTGCAGAAGCTAATGAAATTTCTTTTCCAAATATGCCTTTACCAAGGAAAAGGAGCTCTTCGACATTAGGGAATAATGACCTAGTTTGCTGTGCTGCTTAATACCAATGTACTAAAGCACTCAAGAGCACAGAACAGCTCCGCTATGCTTGTTCCGAGTTAGAAACATTATATTGAACTGAATCCAGCTCTACCATCTGATCAAAAAGCATTTCAGCCACATCACTACCACTGTTTTTGAAATCTATTAGTTTCATACACCTGTTTATAAAGAAGATAATATAAAGACACAGTTAAGAGAAGCACACTGTGCTTCTATAAAAGGTTCAACAGAGACAGATGGACTCTACACTTGAACAAAACCATTGTTACAGAAATTATGATAGAAGACACTGGAAAACTTTTAAACACCCAACCAGAAGGATATAATTTTGGAAAAGGCAATTAACAACATGTATTGTAGTGCAGTTATTTTAAAATGATATCGAAAACTGTGCTTCCAAAAGGAAAAATATCTGATCCATTACAATGAAATATAACATAAAAGATTTACACCTACTTAAAAATATACAATCACTGGAACAAGTCTGGAATGGTAGTAATGCATATTGAGAAGAATTGTATTGTAAGACACATTTTCTATTTTTGACATTTCCTTTGTGTTGTTACATCAATGGGTTAGTTGCTTTTTTTAAAAGAAAGGAAGGAAAAAATGGTATTCTATAAAGTCGCTCCCATAGCCTGTGATTTGGGTCCTTGTAAAAGCGTAAAGGAAAGGGTTCCATTATACTTTGTTTTGCTAACAGACATCTGCTGTCCTTCTCCTGGTGTGATTTTCATTAGAGCTATTTTCAAAGTGCTTGAATCAGGATTAGCTACGGAGTAAGAGGCTTCTTGTTCTTTTCGTCACTGACACAATTTGGCTTGAAATGCAGGATTCATCACTTTGTTGGGTCCTTTAAGGGCTGGGCCACCCTGACCTTGAAAATTCCCAAAGAGGAAGACTTCGACTTTTAATGATACCATCATTCAAACAAGGGGTCTTGGCTTTAACATCCACCCTCCAACCCTACACCTTCCACAGAGCACAGGACCTGAACAGACTGACGTGACCCGACTATGCATGTTTCAGGGGAGTGACCCTGCCAGACTGAAGCCTTGCCCACTTGAATCATTCGTGGAAGTCAGCAGAGCCAAGAAACAAGCTCTGGGGCAGTGTGGTGTTCTCACCAAACACAGCTTCATGGAAGATATCCCACTGGTCATATGACGTTTTGTGGCAAGAAGAATAACCTCAAACACATATATTAGATGCAAAAGTAACTGCAGTTTTTGCACTATTGAAATTTGCTGTTTGATATTGGAATACATTCTTTTTTTTTTTTTTGGAATACATTTTTAAATGTGGTTATGTGATACATAATTTTAATGTGCATTTCTCACCTTATGTTTTTTTCCTAATGACTTATTACTTGCTGTTTATTTTATATTCATTTTAGACTATGGAAATGATGTTAGAAAAAAGCAAATTCAAGCGATCTTCTTATCTGAGTTCAAAATGGGCCATAAAGCAGCAGAGACAACTCACAATATCAACAACACATTTGGCCCTGGAACTGCTGACAGACATCCAGTGCAGTGGTGGTTCAAGAAATTTTGCAAAGGAGACAAGAGCCTTGAAGATGAGGAGCACAGTGGCCGGTCACTGGAAGTTGGCAACAATCAACTGAGAGCACCATCAAAGCTGATCCTCTTACAACTACATGATAAGTTGCCAAAAAAAACTCAGCATCAACCATTTTATGGTCATTCGGCATTTGAAGCAAATTGGAAAGGCAAAAAAGCTCAAATGTGGGTGCCTCATGAACTGACAATCAAAAAAATCATCATTTTGAAGTGTCGTCTTCTCTTACTCTACTCAGCAACAATGAACCATTTCTTGATTGGATCATAGTATGTGATGGAAAGTGGATTTTATACAACAACCAGCAATGACCAGCTCAGTGACTGGCACCAAAAACTGCGAACGCCAGTAGCTGGCATTGGTCAATAAAAAGGGCTTAATTCTTCTCCATGACAATGCCAGAACACATGTTACACAACAACACTTCAAAAGTTGGACAAATTGGGCTACAAAGTTTTATTTCATCCACCATATTCACCTGAGTGAGTGAGTGAGTGAAAGTCATTCAGTCGTGTTCAACTCTTTACAACTCCATGGACTATACAGTCCATGGAATTCTCCAGGCCAGAATACTGGCATGGGTAGCCTTCTCCAAGGGATCTTCCCAACCCAGGGATCAAACCCAGGTCTCCCGCGCTGCAGGCCAATTCTTTACCAACTGAGCCACATGACCTCTTGCCAACTGACTATCACTTCTTCAAGCATCTTGGACAACTTTATGCAGGGAAAATGCTTCCACAACCAGCAAGAGGAAGAAAATGATTTCCAAGAGTTTGTCAAGTCCTGAAACACAGACTTTCATGCTACAAGAATAAACCAAGTTATTTCTCATTGGCAAAAGTGTTGATTGCAATGATTCCTATTTTGACTAATAAAGATGTGTTTGAGCCCAGTTTTAATGATTTAAAATTCACTGTCTGAAACCACAATTTTGTTTGGATCAAACTACTACACTCTGTGAAATGTATAAACACCTGTTGTAGACATCCACAATACACTCAGTGAGAAGCAAGCACATGTGATGCAGTAAGAATTCTCCAGGCAAGAATACTGGAGTGGGTTGCCATTCCCTTCTCCAGGGAAGCTTTCCTACCCAGAGATCAAACCCAGATCTCCCACACTGCAGGCAGATTCTTTACCATCTGAACCACCAGGGAGGCCCAAAGAATAGCTCATATTTATACATTTCCTTGAGAAACACTGGGCTGGATGACGCACAAGCCGGCAAGATTGCAAGGAGAAATATCAATAACCTCAGATATGCAGATGACACCACCCTTATGGAAGAAAGCGAAGAAGAACTAAACAGCCTTTTGATGAAAGTGAAAGAGGAGAGGGGGAGGAGCCAAGATGGCGGAGGAGTAGGACGGAGAGACTACTTTCTCTCCTACAAATTCATCAAAAGAATAACTGAACGCAGAGCAAACTTCACAAAACAACTTCTGATCGCTAGCTGAGGTCATCAGGCGCCCAGAATAGCAGCCCAGTGTCTTTGAAAGGAGGTAGGACAAAATATAAAAGATAAAAAGTGAGACAAAAGAGCTGAGGACGGAGATCCCTCCCGGGAAGGGAGTCTTAGGCGGCATTGCTTGGGCTAGGGTCCGGGCCTGAGTGCCCTGAGGACAATCGGAGGGAGCTTCTGTGAGGTGCCAACTTGAACTGTGGGAGACCAAAAGAGAGAGAGAAAATTAACCGGCCGGAACACACTGCCGGCCGTTCGCAGAACAAAGGGACCGAGAAAGTCCAGAGAAGAGCTCGCAGGCTGCGGACCGGTCCAGCCCCGCCGGAGGCAGGAGGCAGGGGGTAGGGGAAGGTCGCTGCGAGACACAGGGCGCAGGCACCCGACCGGCGCGGGCGGGGACTGGGGCTGGGACGCGGAGGGCAGAAGGCGCACACACCCGACTGGCGCCAGCGGAAACTAAGACTGGGTCCGCGGAAGGGAGTGGGCGCGCCACACCTGGGGAGAGCGCGCCCATCAAGCCCCTTGCTGCCTGGACCGCTCTGACGGGGAAGGCACAGAGAGCAGGCGCAGCTTTTCCTTCCGCGCTTTTGTGTAACACCCGAGGGCTGGAACCTCGCGCAGCGCGGGGCGCGCTCCATATAGAGCAGCCGGGAGCCTGAGCAGCGCAGACGGAGAAAGCAGCGTCAGCCCCTCCCGGCAACGCCAGCCCCTCCCGGCAGCGCCAGCCCCTCCCCGCAGCGCCAGCCCCTCCCTGCAGAGCGAGGAAACTAGCTACCTGAATAAGAGTCCACCTCCGCCCGCCTCTGTCAGAGCGGAAATGAGGCTCTGAAGAGACCGGCAAACAGAAGCCAAATAAACAAAGGGAACCGCTTCAGAAGGGACTGGTGCAACAGATTAAAATCCCTGTAGAAAACACCGACTACACCGGAAGGGGCCTGTAGATATCGAGAAGTGTAAGCTGGAACGAGGAGCTATCTGAAACTGAACCGAACCCACACTGACCGCAACAGCTCCAGAGAAATTCCTAGACGTATTTTTACTTTTTTTTTTTTTTTTAAGTAAGGGAAAAAAAATTTTTATTTTTTTATTTTTTAATTTTTATTTTTTCTCTCTTTTATTTTCCTTTAAAATTCCCTATTACTCCCCCATTACTCCTTAACTTTCATTTTCATAGATTTTTATAATTTTTTTAATTAGGGAAAAAAAAATTTTTTTCTTTTTTCTTTTTTTTTCTTTCCTTTTTCTCTTCTATTTTTCTTTTTCTCTTATTTCTTTTAAAGTCCTCTAGTACTCCTCTACTACTCCTTAATTTTCATTTTCAAAACACTATAACCTTACAAAAAAAAAAAAAGGGAAGCCCTATTTTTAAACCGAAGATTATTCTCTCCCAATCTTGACTCTCTGTTTTCTACCTCAGAACACCTCTATTACCTCCTTTCCCCTTCTCTTCCCAATCCAATTCTGTGAATCTTTGTAGGTGTCTGGGCTACGGAGAACACTCTGGGAACAGACAGCTGCGTAGATCTGTCTCTCTCCTCTTGAGTCCCCCTTTTTCTCCTCCTGTTCATCTCTATCTCCCTCCTCCTTCTCCTCTTCTTCATGTAACTCTGTGAACCTCTCTGGGTGTCCCTAACGGGGGAGAATCTTTTAGCCATTAACCTAGAAGTTTTCTTATCAGGGCTGTATAGTTGGAGAAGTCCTGAGACTACAGGAAGAAGAAAACTGAAATCCAGAGGCAGGAGACTTAAGCCCAAAACTTGAGAACACCAGAAAACTCCTGACTACATGGAACTAAGTAATAAGTCACC